>NC_142670.1:12697500-12875000 GCF_964200805.1 Pocillopora damicornis
TTGGCCTGTTAGCTCAGTTGGTAGAGCGCTGCACCGGTATCGCAGAGGTCCGAAAGGTTATTTAGTCTCCATAGAAACAGAAGAAGAATGGCAGTTTATCAAGCGTGAGATTCAAAAGCGTGGTACTTGGAATGCTAGTGCGTGGCACATTGGTTTAGAGAAGAAAGGCAAGGTTTGGACTTGGCTGAGTGGAGAAACACTGAATATTTCGAAATGGCGAGATTCTGAGCCAGGTGGTAACGACAAAAGGGCGGAGATATCTAAGAATGGAGGCTTCTTTCATAGTATCTCTAAGCTTAGTAGAAATGCCTATATTTGCGAGACGAAAATTTATCTGAGCTCACAGAAGTATTTTGTGGTCTTTTGTCTCTATTGTTTAAAAACCCACAAGCAAAAAAGCAAAGGCATCGGTGTCACGCCTACTGTTGTCTCCTTCGCAGCTGTTGCTTGGTCTCGTCACACATCGCACTCTATTCCTCGTTAGGGAGAGAGCGCGTTGCGTGACGAGACCAAAGAGACTACGCTTACTGCAGTACCTTTGACAGGGAGAAAATTAACATTGCTTATTTCCAGTTAGTTGCCTGCAAAATGTAATTCCACATAATTTTACTACAAAAGGCAAAACCACACCTAGTTTCTCTGAACTCATTCAGGTAGTGTCTAAAAACCCTCTAAGCAAAAGTAAAATGCATCGGTGCCCCGCTGAACGTTGTCTCCTTCGCAACTGTTGTTTGGTCTCGCCACACAACGCCCTCTATTCCTCGTCAGAGAGAGGGAGCGCGTTGGTGATGGAATCTGATTGGTGGAAAACGATTCAAGCACCTGTAAAACTGCAGTCTAATGATTGGGAATGTTTGACTCTTGTTTACGTAATACGCGACGGAAGTAAGTTGTTTGGCGTGAGTGTTGTGAGAAAAGGAGCAGGTAAAACACCTTTAAACTTAAAATGATGCAACAAGTTAAATACAAACCTTTCATATCCCGATAAATCTCGACCTCAATCGACGAGGCTCTTACTAAGGCCACAAACCATTTCACTTATTAAATGAGTTCAAAATTTCTGGTTTATGTAATTCTTTATGCACGGCCCCACGATTCCATGACATCATTTACGAGAAAACAATACTCAAACGATGTGAGATATCCAAATGCTATGACGAAATTGGTGCGAGATATATCCCCTAATGCGGCAATCTGATTATTGTGAGATATATACTCAAAAAGCGACAGTCTGATTGTTGCGAAATAAATACCCTTATGTGGCGATCAGATTAGTGCGAGCAACGTATCATTCTACACAGTTTTTATGATAAAAAATTACGAAAAAAATTATTTCCGGTGCAGGTGCAAAGCAGCGCTTAACTTGAATGGTAGTGCTGCTCACAACGGAACAATTTGTCTACTTTTTGGGTTAATTAATTCTTCTGTATTGTATTTGTATTATTTTTTCATCAGATCCAGCTTCTGGACAAAACTTTTTGCAGGACTCTTACCCTGACTACGTTGGACCACCTTGCACGCAACAATATGGTAAGAAGAGTTAGTCTCTGTAATGGTGTACAATATGTCTCAAGTACAACAAATGACCCGTTCTCCCACTCTCAGAAAAGCAAAATTACAAAATGATAACAGGAGACAGCTCAAGATAAAATAACAAATTAATATGTCATATTCAGCGGTTTAACAATTAATAGGCGCGGATATTTTGCGATATTTTTTCCGAGCCCCTTAGGGGCGAATTAAAAAGACAAAAACTGGGCAAAATTTGTGCTTGTCTTATATGTTAAACCAGTGATTAAGGGATGTATTATTGCATTATTATTTCATTTACTAGTATTTTCCATAAACATCTTACAGCTCTATCTGAGCATCGATCATACCAGAAGTGTGCGAAAGACGAAAATAATGCAAAGGAAACAATGAGAGTGTACTATACAACCATCCGAGAGGATTTAAGACTTTTGATCGTTCATAGCGGCCATCACTGTCACTTTTCAGGATCTTCTCTGTGACACACATGTTTTTTTTTTTAATTCTAGGCAAAGGAGTATGTTTCAAAATTATGCGGAGTAAATATTACAAGAAAGGGTTCCATACGGGTATCCAATTTTCATAACTTAACGGCTTTTTAACTTCGATAGATAAACGATAAAAAGTAATTATTACATGCATACCGAGATTTAAGCGCCAATAAGCATCGAGATAAAAATAGTCTCTTCACGTCAGAGAAGCCAGCTCATTGATCCTACGATTTTTTTGACCAGTGAAAAACGACGTATCGATTTTCACCAGTGAAGATATCTGTGTTGCTCGCTCGCCGTTCCTCTTGACTGACAAGTAACACATTCTAACAGCTTAGGCGTATTTTTCCTTAGAAAGATGGCTTCAAATCAGACAAACCGTTTTCAGAGCCTAAATTCATTAGTAGAAGAGTTCACAGAAGGACAGGAAAATGAAAACACCAAGAAAAAGACAGAACACGATGTTGCTCTGTTCCACGAATTTTCTTGTTTTGAAAGGCGGAAGGAGTCTCGAGTTTTCGCTTCTGTATTTCAAATTTTAAACATCCGTGGAACTATTTCGACATACTTTCAGAATGTCTTGTTTTAATTCTAACTAGTTCTGCCTTTTAACGGCATTTTTACTTGATGATTTAAAAGTAAAGTATTTTACAAGGAAGCCATTTCAGTGCAACTCTCGAACTGCGAGGCGGCTTGACGCGTTGTTTTCCTTTGAAAGAAAATAAAAATAAGTTTATCTTTGAGTTCTGTTCGCCCATGAATTTCGGTATGTATATAATGAATAAGTTATTTGACGGTTAGTTCGCTTGTGTGATTTTTATTTACTCGTGAAATAACCTATAAATATATAACCTTCAAGAATAAACCACTATTCAAGCTATATGAGGTGAGAATGGTGAGGCACAAAAAAATAATCCAGGCCCCTAAAATAGTTCTTTAGCAAATGAATACCCTGAACACCATTTGGAGCCTCCTGTTGGACTTTTTCCACATCTTTAATATGAATTGTATATGTGAGACTGGCTTGTCAATGACATGGAAATATTTTATGTAATTGTAGGAGGCGGTTACTGTGTTTGAAGATTTCACCTTGAAAATCAAAAACATCACAAAAGACAAGGCAGGCAAGGAAGAGGTTAAAACACTGAGAAAATCCATTTTTGAGGTGGCAGAGGCCGTCGAGAAATTTGCTCTTAATTTTAGCAAGCGACACCAGAGTGGAATGAAGTCTTCAGAAAGGATCGTTTCCCCAAAAATGGATGAGGCCGTGGCACTCAATTCTGTTTAGTTTCAAAGTCTATTCCTTTGCTACTTACTGACTTGCTGTGTGACCTAATGAGTTGTCTTATTCCCTATAGCTAGATGATTTAAGAACTCAGTTATAAACCCAACTTTTTAGAAACATTGTTGTTGGATGTCATCAAATTATCTGTTTTTTTAAATTTGTTTGACACTGATTTCTCGCGGTGGAGAAGGAAATTCAAGGTATTCTTAAACAATCAACAAGTGAGAATCGGAATCCTTCAAATTGTGAAACCTTTCCCTTGCTCTGTTATTGGAAACTTTTCTTAAATAATAGATTGGTAACACTTTACTAACTGAAATTGAGAAATCTAACAAATACTTTCCGCATACTTCATACTATACACTGGGCTCAAAATTGGCCTATCGTCTGCGATGCATATAAATGCAAAATTTTTAACCGTACTTGTAAAAACTCCCCAGGGAACTCTATAGTTCTCCAAAGAGACGGTTCGAGGAACGAATTGAGTTTTGAAAATTTTAGTCCGTACAGTACTTCTCACTTTTTCATCAGTTTTACATTTAAAAACGTTTTATAAATGGTTGAAATCGTCGAATAGTCCTTGAAGGGCAAATAAGATACAAAAAATACACGTCCATCCAATAAGATTACTAAATATTTGTGTATACCGCAAAACGCATGTTTGTGTAGATGTGCTATTGTAAATTTCACCGTAACTTCTTTCATTTCTTCTTTTTTTTCCCGACAGTTTTGGCCATTCAAAAAGCCTATCGCCAGAACGCAAGAGGCTTCCACTTTGAGGAACAACAATGGCAAGCGAGGATCAATATCGCTTCTTCAAATTTTGAGGAAAATGGTTCGTATTAACTATTGTGGTAGCTTTGCAACTTTTAGTAATTACCTTGGTTTCTCCAATCGAAATTTCTGTATTGAAATAAAGTCTCATATAAATGCGCCTCCTTAGTTTACATAGTCTATCTTCTTTGATCATTCGCCCTCCTTATAATGTTATTTAATAACATTTTTTGTTGATTCTTGGGGGGTTTTAAGGATCACTGGTAGTTGCGACTATGTACAAGGATCTCCATGATCTACTTCTGACAGATTAAACCGTCTGGAATGAAACAGACAACCAAAGGTGACGTTATTTTCATATTATTCCATGTCGTTTACCCCCAAAAACACATAACTCGGAAACACATAAGATCTAAGTTCAACTAACCTGAACTAAGAGACTTTCCAAAAACCCTAACTAAGGTTGGAGGACTCTCTGACCGTTCCACCTTTATTAAAATTCGCTTGAATCTATCAAAAGTATGTAATGTTGCTTCCTTGCTTCTGAGCCATTTTCAAATACAATTTCTTCATAGGTATATTAGCTCCAGGATAATGGCCGTAACTATGGACCCCAAGGCGAGGAAATTGCGAGAAAACGTCAGCCTAAAGTTCAAAAACCTAAAGGTAACATGAAAATTAGTTGCAATCCGTTGTTTTGATTTATTCTGGGTGTCACGTGGCTATTCGGTCTCCTCTCGCCTGTAAATAAAGCTTTCGTTTACATCTTCACCATACTTAACTCTGCTCAGGTCAGTGTTCGATGGTAACATTCAAAATTATTCAATCTCTGTCATTATTTTGTTTTCTAACCAAGTAAGACGTCGTTAGAATTGTCACATGATATTTTTTGGAATTTTGAAAACAAAAAGCTATTAACTAGGCAAGAGAAGACAGACCTCTTTGGGATTATGAGATATGCAATTTTCCTTCTTTCTTGGAAATCTTAATAGATATTTGACTAGTTTGTTTGCATATTGTAAAAAGTAATGATCCGAAAATCATGTTTCTGTTGCAGGGTTTCCTGATTTTTGCTCTGCACTGCATGCTAAACACTCAGGTAAGAAAAAACATCAAACCGATTATTAACTCCATATCATTAATCTTTAGTGTTTCGATAAATATCCGAGTACTAGTGCTAAGAACCATATTTCATGTTGCTCGTCTATCTGCAGATCAGAGAGCGATTCAAAAGAAAGATGAATGTTGTTTTTCCATCTTCTATAAAAAACAACTCCACAAGGAAGAGCTTACAGGTCAATCCAAGTGGGGTCAGCGATGTATGGGTAGTTGAATTGCAGTCTTGTACTGAATTTGAATCGAAATCGCACTTAACTTAAATAACTGGATCCAGCCAACCGGAAATGACAGTCGTTTACCTAGTAAAATCACTTATTTAACAGCAATAAGTCGGTTATGATTGATCTGACCTGCGATCTGCAGCTGAAAAGAGGTCTTTCTTTTCATTATTGTTTAAGCACTCAACTAGCTGTAATTGCAACCTATCTTCTTTAGGATTATAAGTTTATTTTCTAGGCGATCGTATATTTGCAGGCAAGATTCATCTAAATAAACCAATCTATAAATTTAAATTTCTAATGGCTCAGTACCTTGATGACTGTCCTTCGACTAAGACCACAGTCTGCTAAAGACGAGGCGGGGATTTTTACTCGGAAATCACGACTCTTCTTTCTTTAAAAACCACTCTCGCACGCAGCTTTAATTAAATGTATTTATCTTTTGATTCTTGCGCGCTAACTTTCTGTGCTTACTGCATGATTATTTGACATTCGACGTTTCACTTATTAAGTTTACAAACTTCTCACCCAACGCTGTCATTACTTTTAACAGTAAGCTATGGATAATGATAACTGAAGCCCAGTCGTGCAGGAATGAAAAACCAAGGAACTTTCCGGAGCATTTTATTAGGTAACGTAGTTATGATGTAAATCCACTACCAATATAGTTGTGTTGTAAGCTTCCGGAATTTTTGAGAGTGCTTTGTACATAAGGCCTGACAGTCGTGTAGCAGTAGTGCTTGTTGTTGTCGGGAGTGACTGACTTTTCAGAAAGCTATAGCGAGAGAGACTTACTGTGGAAGATTGTTAATTTGGAGGCACTTTAGAGACAACTGTGAGATTGTGTCAGTGTTGAGCTAAGAAATAGTTTTTGGTGGGCTTCTATCAGTTTATTTAAGGATAATTATTCTACTTCCTTTAAGAGTCGCTCCTTGGTGAGAATAAGTTGTCTAATAAATTAGTTGGGTTTGTTGATAAATGATGTTCTTTCTGTCGGTTAAATAATAATAATAGTCTCAGCACGTGGCGCTGACATTCAAAGTTGTTGCTTAATGAATAAGTAGATGAATACGTAAATGTTTGAGTAAATAAACAACTAATTTAGAAAGAACAGAAAAACCCCCTATGACTGGATATTTTGTGGATCAGTTACATTTACCCATTTGTTATTCGCTATTCCTAAGATAAGGAGTATCGGTTTGAATCGAAAATACATCGATTAATAGGGAATTCAACTGGGCCAATGTTACCCGGAAATGGCGTAAAAACACATCATTCAACAGCGATTAAAGAACTTTTACACAGAGTATACAATTTAAAGTGAGAGGCGGAGACGAAGCATTGAATAGGAATTTCAACAAGCCAGAGAAGGAGTCGATTATTTACAACAGTCTAGGTTTTGTCATACCCACTTATAAATATACATGGATGACGAAGTGTACGATTTAGGCGGAAGAAGTTGAAAAAAAATAATTATCCTAGAATATGCAAGTATATTTCTACCTACACCGCTCAAATGCAATACGTCAAAGCGCTTCAAGCTTCCATTGACTAAATACATCGCAACTAGGACTAGGGAATATTCCAGAATAAATAATCAATTATTCCTTGAGCGCATAGAGATTAGTAGTAGAGTATAATGTCTCGCCCACAGAGCACATCACTCTGACCCAGGAACGTCTCGCGCAAAGAGCATTTGACCTCACCCCTCTTTCTAAAATGTTGGAATTCAAACATTTGAACACAAAAGTGATAGTCTGCATGACGCTTTTGCAGGGGAGAGTTGTTTTGAAGGCTGAACATTAAACTATGGCCGTTAGCCTCCGTTAGTTTTCTGATCAAGTAACGATTGACTTTATGTAAACTCACATCGAACTTATGATCTGAGATAACCGAGAAGAAATCCTTTGAATCGGAGTTTGCGGTATAAAAATAATAGTATCGTGGTATAAAAATAATAATACACCTTAATTAACACACGAGCGAGTTAGTCCATCACTTTTGAAGGCATACGAACTAATTAGACCCATCAAATGAAACGTGCAGCATGTCATAGGCGAGATGAATAAAAAGGAATCATTTCCATTTATGCATACGAAGAGATGGCATACTAGCTTTAGCTGCCCGTTGATAAAACAGAAGTTTGTTTAAGACAACTTTCATATAGCAGAGCTCATAAAGAAACTACCATTCTTAACATCAATTACTTTTGAGCTGCTTCTTTACAAAACTTCAACTAAAAAAGTGTTTTATAATATGGTGGTTTTTTTCGATTGTATTAATAGAAACAATGCTCTACATCTGGTGGAAGCTGCTTTTTGCCCATTGGTCCGTCTATGACAGAAAGAACAAAAATGGAGGCAAACGCCATGACCATGTGATCAGAGATCATGATTTGCATTAAACTCTATATCGTACGAAGGGATTTACGAGGATGCCTCAAATCCGCAACTCTAAAGCGAGGTGAATCAACTATAAGCGTAACGATAACTCTCGACGGCAACCTTTGATTATCTTGGTTACGATGAAGTGGATGATAAATGGCAATGAATCCGTCAAAATTTCCAAAACCCTTTTAACATGCTTTATGCTGGGTAAGTACGACACTAGTTATTCCTGTTTTTTCTTAGGTAGCTATGACACCGTCGAAATTAACTTTCCATATTTTAAATAGTTATTTCGATTTTTACTCCTACGGAACTCTAATAACGAAACAAAACGAACTCTACACATGTCGTTTCTAACCTATCGGTCCATCATTAAAGCAAAACTTGGGGATCTTTGTATCATCGACATTATCATTATTATAGGTTTCTCAATATTTTTCACTTTCCATACAATTCCAAAATATTTTTTAAAAAATTAATAACCCGGAATGACACATTCGTATAAGTGCAAAGACAGCTGTTGACAGCAACCTATATTAGTATCGTGCGCTTGATGAATTGCGAGATGAGTACAACTGAGTCCAATAAAGTGTGCAGTTTTTTTTTTAAAGTTGTGCGCTATGTTAGAACTACCTTAGTAATATCTTGACTTTCCATTTGCGAAAAAATTATATCGATTTCGGGACGTCCTGTGAAAGTCAGCCAAACCAATCCGTGAAAAAAATTGTCAGGTCGTGGTTATTTGGCACTCTTAATTAAAACAAAACCTAGCAGACTCTAAAGATGTCCGCATTAAACTCTTAGTTTATAACTGAAGAAGGATCTCTTATAAATTGGATTCCTGAAGCAATTTATACAGAGCAAAGTTATCATAAAGCAAATAGCGCAAGCGAGACATTCACGCGGTGGTCATGTTTTTTGCGTCATGGTGGTCCACAAAACAGCTTTGGCAGCCATATTAAGGATGCAGGAACACAACAGCTTAATTGCTGTCGTCTTAGGTCTTTATGACAAGATGTCAAAAGGGAAAGACGTCTCCTCTTTTTATGCTTCAGATGGTTGTTGTACATTCGACGTGCTTAGACAAACGATCAAACTTAATCAACAGGGTCCACTTAAATTGGAACTAGATTAGACTGATTTCAAGTTTGATATTCGACCGTGGGGTTGGAAAAAATGGTTGAATTGGTGTACTTTTTCCTTAATCATCGTACGTTAAAACACCATACCTCTTCTTGAAATTTGATAATTGATTTTCAGAATAAGCTGAGGGGTTAATATGAAGTGCACTCACAGAAACATAATTGAAATAACCCTTAAAAATAAAACATTTTTTTCTGTATTCAGCAATGAACTCCTTTTTTTTCTTTTTTGATTTATGCTCAAGTAAAAAAATTGGGCTTTTAATAAAGTCCTCTATCCAGTCGTGTTTAATGGATTACCCTGAAATTCTACGAGCATTACGGGCGATGATGTTACTTTATGCCTCGTGTTCCTCATTCCAGGGTCATGTGCAATAAATTCCAGCCTAAAGGTTCGCTGAGAGCCTTCGGATGAGGCGTTATTCATATATTGCGGAACCCAAACCGTTTAAGCTATCAAATTATTTTTTAATTATTAACACTCAGGGTAAATGACTGCTAACTGCTCGCCAAATCGGACGTCATAGACAATTTAAACATATTTCTCTTCTTTGTACCCGAGAGCAAACTTTATACTTATCTCATTGCTCTTCATATACAAAATAAAAAAAAAAAAGAAATTTATATATATACATGGGTTCCGGAGGTTCGACGGTCTGCTGATCCATAGTTTAGTAACACCCAAGAATATTGAAATTTCCTCACAAAATTTTGGAGACCAATCACTCAAGATTCAAATTGTGCAGAACTCAGATTTGAAACCCGATTCCTTCGCTTAAAGAAACAGCCGTAGTCCGTTTTGAATTGCTGCAAACTAAAACGAAATGCTATTTTTATTCTGGATAGCGCATTTTACATCCTTTTCATTGTTTTATAATTTGGTTGCACTCCGAATAACCCGTTTAAAGAATTTTCCGAAATACATTCGCGAAGGTCTACCGTATCCTTATAAATATTTTCCACATTTAACAATTTTTGTTCAGCTGGTTGGTAAATTGCGGAGATGCGGCATTTATCAAAATTTCTCTGTCTGCTCCCTACTAAGGTAATAAATTCGTGGGTAGATATCAAAGGGCGTGTAGCAAATAAAATGCATTAGCACCATCTAACTCGAAATCTAATAGACTTTTTCATTGTTTCAAATATTATTCTTGAGATAACAATCAATTTATTTGCTTAATCTCTTCCACAGTCATCTTTCATTTGTTGATGGATTTGCCAGGAACAGGTTAGGCAAAGTAATTTCAATTTTAACATTTATGCACCTTAACATGAACGGTAAAAAATAGATAATATCTGACTGATTGTGCCAATAATGAGCCATAGACCTCCTGTTAGAATTACATCGGATTGTGATTTAAAACGTAAGTTGGAGAGCAAAACAAAAATTCAATGAATAACGGTGCTATCACCCTGATCTCCCCAATTTCCACTTTTAAAACGTTACAAAGCCTAATTGTAGTTTTTGCTTCAGTGAGGTAGAGGATTTTGATGCCCATCATTTGTTATTAAAATTAATTGTATAAAAAACACCTATCCGTGTCCATCATCAGCATTATTACATGATTGTAAATATATGAAAACATATATGTGCACTGCGGTTGATGAACAGTTATGAACACTACCTAAGTAGTAGAGAAAATGTGGCCCGAAAAAAAAAATTCAGTTTCCAGTTGGCCTGTTAGCTCAGTTGGTAGAGCGCTACACCGGTATCGCAGAGGTCATGCATTCAATTCCCGTATATAACCGTTCATAGAGGATTGAGGATCGCTTCTATATTCGTATCAGCTTTATTGTTATCATCAGTATGCGTTTTTTTTCGTTTATTTATTTATTCATTTATTCTTTCTCATAGAGTGCCAAGCAACTTGTTTCAAAAACTCCTCTTACTTTTTTTCGAAAAGCGGAAGATATTGGGATAACAACAATGGTGCTTGCTCCTACCAGAATGGTTATTTAGTCTCCATAGAAACTGAAGAAGAATGGCAATTTATCAATCGTGAGATTCAAAAGCGTGGTACTTCGAATGCTAGTGCGTGGCACATTGGTTTAGAGGAGAAAGGCGGGGTTTGGACTTGGCTGAGTGGAGAACAACTGAATATTTCGAAATGGCGAGATTCTAAGCCAGGTGGTGACGACAAAAGGGCGGAGATAACTAAGAATGGAGGGCTCTTTAATAGTATCTCTTCGCGTAGAAGAAATGCCTATATTTGCGAGACGCCCGGAGGTAAGATCACATTCCAACCATAAAGTTAAGAACTTGTTCATGCTTAGCGTGCGTATCACTAGTTATGGGTGCACGCGGGAAGTTTGGAGAGCACGAAAAATGCGTAAGAGTAGCTCGAGGCGCAGCCGATAGCAACTCTAGCTTTTTGAGTGCTCTCCAGACTTCTCAAGTGCATCCATAATTCGATATACGCACAGCTAAAAGCATGAGCAAATTCTTTTATAGTAGAGCGACAACAAGGATCTGCGCTAAGAAGCCTTTTATTGAGATAGAGTGCAAAATTCTCACAACGCACAAAAACTAAAGAAACGTCCCTATTGGCTGGTTAAAAACACGACACATTTTATACTTTGGTTTTAGCGAGAACTTTTGATCCAGTTAACCGATAACCGTGAATGAAAATCTCAAAGTTTACAGAGAAATGGAGAAAATCAAAGCCAAATGAACTCATGAATGAATTCCCAGTGGATCAGGACCTAAAAGATTAATGCCGATTGAAAAATTGGGCAGTTCTTCGCTGGTTTCTTTCGTATTCCTAAGAGAGGGAAACTGCACTGCAGCTTAACAGGACAGAAATTCTGAAGCCAGGTAAAAAAAAAAAAAAAAAGTTCACGTCATCTTATTTACGCACGGGCGTGCGCAAATAAAGATTTTGTTCATAGAAACTCAGTAGGACTTGTATAGGGCAAGCACGCAGGCTATGTTATGATATATTATGTGCTGAAAAATTACAGTCTTGCAGTTGTGTCATGAAAATTGCTCTTGCTTCTTAAAAGTAAAATTATTGTTCACAGAATATGCTCAGCTCACCTAACTTGTACGTGTGAGCAGTGAATGAATTTTAAAGCGCGTATTAGTTGTTGAACATACCAATTTCCGGGAGACATGTTTCAAAAGGAAATTGAATTACTCTAGTATTGTCCTTTCTTGCACCAACTACAGCTGGAAAACAGCGACCGAAATCGTACGTTTCCCAACTTTTGTCCAGCGCGCTGCGGTTAGGATAATCTAGCCGACAGAATTTTCCTTTGCCACAAGTTACCAGGCGTGTTCACTGAGATTAGTGAGTGTATGTATGTTATTTGAACATAACGAATCCAAGTATTTTATTTTTCTGTATGTGTGCGTGTTTGTGTTTCTTGTAGTTAGTGATAAATGTTATTTACTGACAGGGAGGTCCGTATTGGGTAAGATTGTGCCCGAGGTCTTGACCACCGGTACTTTAGGCAGAGTGCAGTTTTTCCCAATATGGACCGACCTCAGCTGGTGAATAACAGTTTTTTCGTAAACTTTACGAAATGTTTTCCAAAAGAACCCTAATGAGTCAGGGCTGTAATTACGGCAAAGTCCTCCATGAACTGAAAAATTTTTGGGCGAGTACGTGGAACAGACTGAGGTATTGCAATTTAAAGAATGGCTTCACCGAAATATTTTTATTTGTGTAATAAAAAAAGGTGATTCAAAACAGAGTTTCAAACATTTTTTGTACAAATATCTGTCAAAATCTGACACCTGTCTAGTAGAAAGCGCGCAAGAAAAAAACACAAGCACACTTTAAAAATATCAACAACAACAGCCACAACAACCACAACGGGTGCTGGTTTGGTAAACAAACTTAAGTGAAAAGTAATTGTAAGTAAATTCAAGTCTAGGTTTTGAAGTTGTGGGATTTTGCTCGTTTGTTTGGTGCAATCACGTGTGTAAGTCTTGTCTTTCATGGAGAGGGAGAGTTTTCATGCAGCTTTTTCTCGTTCAATTCCTTCGTTATCTGTCGTGAAATTAACGAAGCAATGTCTAATTTGAACGGAACTGCAAAGACTTGTCGAAAGCGTATTTGAAGTATAGAAGACTTCGCTCACTGGTTTTCAAGGGGAAAATTTTTTGAGAATTCACATATAAAACGAACAAAATTTTCATCATTGAACTCAATTGTAAACAAATACCTCACAATTTAACTTTCTGAGTTACTTCTAATAAAGGTTTAGGTTAATCACGAACGGTTTTAGGCCGCGCGTCAACCCATTTAATGACATATTTCCTACCACAATTCATTTCAAAACCAGTTTTTTTTCCCGGCAACCAAAGTGATTTGGGAGAGATAGAGAGGATTAATAAGTTATTAATCGGCTTGGTTTTCTTTAAAATGTTTGTTTAGTTTTAACAACTGAGTTGAAATCGTAAATTGGCCACCGTAAAGAGTTTAAAGGCTTCAAACTCCTAACGGTGGCCAATTTGTGTTTTCATCTCAGTTATTAACACTAAATTAGCTGCTATATTCTCCCACCGACGCAGCACCGCAGTTTCTTTAGAAACTTATCGCCTTTATCTCTTTGAAATGATTTGCTTAAAAATACTGCTTGGCCGGCAAAACGAAATATAGTTATGAAAAATGGCAACAAAGCTAGGGATGTAGAAATAGGAAATTCCGGACCGCATTATAGATCAATAAGATTTCAGGATTCGTAACTGCGCCCTCTGAGAAAAACAAATGATAAATACAGTTCTTTCGAGAAAGGTTGTCGGAAAAAAGTGTGTCGGAAGTGCAAGCGATAACCCCGAAAGGTATTACGGGTAGCTTTTAGGTCATGGCTAGACTTGACCTCAGAGTTCAGGGAAAGCTAAGAAAATGTCACTTTAGGAACGAGGCATCACAGGTTTAATGAACTTATTTTATTTACAAGACTGATTTTAAATTCTAAACTGCACGAAAAACGAAAAACAGATCGAGCCAACCCTAATTAATTTATCCTTAAATTTTTATATGCATATTGCATTGATAACCGTTACCCACATAATAATTTTCAGATTGCCGCGAGCAATCTTTACCTTTTTATATGCATCTTGATAACCGTTACCCAGATAATAATTTGCAGATTGCCGCGTGCACTTTAAATTGCTGCTCTTTTGCACTTTTCCCGTAACAACTGTGTACCGTTAACTGCGTATCTCCAGTTGAACATTTATAAGAACTTATATTCACATTTGATTTTACGTTTTTAAGTCTGTTCAGGTTGGAAGGGGGGGGGGGGGGGGAATTTGAGGCGTCGGCTCAACGAGGAACTAATTAATATTTAAAAACTCAACTACCAAAATTACATGAATTCACAGATGATCTTAGCTAATGGGACGTTACGTAAGTCAGAAAGGTAGGTCAGAGATGGCGGACGCCGTAGTGAAGAAAGATGTGTTGTATCAATTGACACTGATCAACCATCATATTAAAAAAATAGGAATCAAATAGAGAATAAGTTACGTTTCCATCTCATTTATGTTTCTCCTTTATTGAGATTGTGATTATAATCATTTTATGTTATCATCATTACTATAATTATGACTTTATTTGTCATCATTGTGATAATTAGTATTTTTGTTGTGATCTCTACCATTTTTTAGAATGCCCAAATATAACTTTTAATAACTCTTGGTACATAATTTCTGTGAATGGATGGTCCTGGCAGTGGAGCAGAGACAACTGCCAAAGGCAAGGAGGGGACTTAGTTTCCTTTGAAACCGAAGAGGAATGGAATTTCATGAATGACGAGATTCAAGGGCGAAATACTACGAACTATAGAAATAAATGGAATATTGGTTTAGCAAAAAAAGCCGGAAAATGGACCTGGCTGAGTGGAAGACCGCTGACTATTCGTAAATGGGGAATAAGGGAGCCAAGTAGTGAACACGACGCGGCTTTTATGTACAAGCTGAACAATAATGGCGAGCGGGGCGTGTTTGGTGGTGTTAGTCGTACACGTTGGGGAAACCAACACGCTTATATTTGTGAGATTTCCAAGGGTGAGTTGATTTTTTGTCGTTGTTGTTGTTTTAAATGTTATTTCAATTAACTTAAAAAGCGCTAGAAGCGCTTAAGCGTAATAAAAACATTCTTTGCTAAAGTTTGTGACGTAGAAGACAGAATTTAATTAAACCTTCTGACAATCAGGATCAAGTTTACACTTAAATTTACATAAATGAAAAGATGTTTGAAACAATCTCAGAGAAAGTTTTTATTAAATACATGTCTAACGTTTAACCATGTGAGTAGAGGGAAGTTACACTGTGGTTCTGTTACTGTCACTATTACGAGTAAAAACAGTTGTGACACTTTATGTTATCAGTTATTTTCATGTACCGGTAGTTCATTTATCCTTCCGCTTGAATAAAATGATGGTGAATACCAATCGCAAAGAATTATTAGTCCGATTGCTTTGTTAGATAATAACGCATGATGATGTGAAGTGCATTATTTTTGTGAAGAGCTTATGACTCATGTCGGTTAAGATACATGCCAATTATCACTTTATAAAATGAATGCAAAAGACTTGTAGATGTTCTTCGCATTGGGGAATCAATTTTATGGTTATCGTATTCTATTTTAATACCCGATCGTTTTGAACTGTAAATTTGTAGGGGCTGATTTCAATGTAACGCAAAATGTGCAGTGAATATAATAAACAGACCATTCTGCATCTCATCGAAATATATCGGACATTTCGGTCGAATTAGCAACGAGCACTCTTTAGCGAGGGCTACCTCAGTTTTCATACGTCACCAGAAGGTGTAGAAACATTTTCTTGGGTTGGAATTTAATTGATATAATAGTAGGTCATGATCAGGATTGGGTATGCTTGAGCGTTATCTTCATAATATGACAGAAGTAAGTTATTTAGCGTATGCGTTGTGAGAGAAGGAGCAGATAAAACGCCTTTGAACTTAACTTTGAACTAAAAAGTGAAACAAAAAGTTAAATGCAAACCTTTCACATTCCGATATAGAAATCTTGACCTTAATTGACGAGACTCTTGCGAAGCCCAAAAACCATTGCACTTATTAAATGAGTCCAATATTTCTGGGTAATGTCATTATTTGTGCACGGCCTCCTGATTCCATAACATCATGTACGAGAAAAGAATTCCCAAACGCTGTGATTGGTGCAAGATATCAAAATGCTACGATGTAATTGGTGTCAGATACATACCCTAACGCGGCAATCTGGCTGGTGTGAGATACATACCAAAAAAGCGACAATCCAATTGCTGCAAAGTACACACCTTTGTGCGGCGATCTGATTGGTGCGAGCAACATACCACTCTACACGCAAACATAGTTATTTTCTATGACAAAAACTACCAAAAAATCATTATTTCCGGTGCAGGCGCAAAGCAGCGCTTATCTTGAATAGTAGTGCTTCTCCGAACAGAAGAATTTTATTACTTTTTTGAATAATTAATTCTTATGTATTGCAATTGTTATATTTTTTCAGCAAATCCAGCTCCTGGACGGAACTTTTCGCAGGACTCTTACACAGACTACGTTGGACCACCTTGCACGCAACAATATGGTAAGAAGAGTTGGTCACTATAATGTAATTGTGATAGAAAAACACCGTTGTTGCACGAAAACTTGAAGGCTAGAGTCATGTTTTCACTTACTTTTCACTAAGGTTGTTATAGTTCCTGTGCGATTCAAGTTTCGCCTTGCGTTATGCGTTTCTTTTTGCTTGAGAGAAAACACGAAACCGGCTTTTGTAAAACTAAAGACGGTAAATTTTAATTCACGCGAAGAAATTTTTACTGGATATTACATCAGGAGATCAGATAGATGCAAGCTTTCAAGTGGATGTCTCGTAAAACACACATTTCAAGGCCTGAAAAAGGAACCTCCCAATCATTTTCTCTCGCAATGCCTTAATTAACAAATTCGTCAAATTATTCAAATAAAAGCGCTGAATTAAACCTTAAAACCTTACCAGCATGAGGTTAAGGTTAAACCAAAAATCCCAAAAGGATCCGTAAATTAATCTGAAACAGCTCAGGATAAAATAAGAAATGAAAACGTCATACTCAGTGGTTTAACAATAAATACGCGCGAATATTTTGTTATTTGCGTGGCATTTTTCAAGCCCCGTAGGGGCAGGTTGAAATGCCAAAAACTGGGCAAAATAAGTACCCCTATTGTTTGTTAAACCAGTAATGCAGGGATTTTTTATTGAACTATTATTTCATTTAATAGTATTTTAGAAAAACATCCTACAGCCCTATCTGATCATCGATCATACAAGACGTGTGCGACAGACGAAAATAATGCATAGGAAACAATAAGAGTGTTCTGCATAAGCAATAAAAAGCTTGAGTGCATTTAAGAGTTTTGATCGTTCATGGCGGCCATTTTGTTACGCTGCTTTCCGTCCGCACTTTTGCCCTTACAGTGTAATACTAAGGCAATTGTTTTGTATGATGTGGTCTGGATTAACATTTTTCTTTAAAGATTTGTCATTTGCAACCTCGCCATCGCCGTCGCCATCGCCGTCGCCGTCGCCGTCGCCGTCGCCGTCGCCATCCCCATCGCCATCCCCATCGCCGTCGCCGTCGCCGTCGCCATCCCCATCGCCATCCCCATCGCCATCCCCATCGCTAGCTCAGCAGCTGGTATGTTTTCTAAATAGTAATTTACCGTTTTTGTGTGGGATTTCCCACACTTTGTCAACGCCCGCGAAATTTATTTCTCTATTTATTTGTCCACGAGAGAGAAGTGCTTGTCACGTGGTTTCTATTTGCGTTCAATGAGCCGTGAAGACTGGATTCCAGTCGGCGTTTTTTCATAGTGTATGGTACGGCGGCCATTTCTCTTCTCAGTCGTTGGGTTTTGGAGAACTTATTCGGAATTTCATGTTTGTTTCACGGGGATTTTTGTTTCCAAGGTAAGGATAAGTCATTTCATATTTTCACGGGTTCTTTGCGTGCTTTAACTTTTCAATTTTGTTGTGGGAGCTTCACGATTAAGCTCTCACGAAAGGCGATTACGTTTGTACACCTGGTTTGTGTTCTTTCTTTCATAATCTGAGGCGTTTGTTTCGTTATTTCTTCAGGTGTCTATAACAAAAGATTTTTTCACGTAATTCAACACGCTGAAACGCGGCCTGTGTTCAGTGCAGGTTGCACAGGAGCTTTTACGCTTTCACAAGCCAACATTTATCGGCTTGGACCGTCGGTGCTGGTTGTGTCAGATTGAAAGGAGTCATTGTACTCTCGCAAGCCAACATTTGTCGGCTTGAATGTATTTGTGCGGGTTGCGCTTCAAAGAGTCTCAGGGTGTCTCAAAGTGTCTCACTAGTGTCTCAAAATGTCTCACGAGTGTCTCAAAGTGTCACAAACTGAAAGAAACTATTGTTTGCCTTGAACTGTCAAGAGTGTTATCTATTTTAATAAACTGAGTTTCTAGTTAGTTGGATTGTTGCTGTTGCTCGCTCAAGCACACAAGTAAATATGGGGATCTCCATTGACCAATTCCGTTCAAGGATTGGATCTCATGAAGATTTACATCCTGATTTTAGTGAAAACTATGGCCTCTTTGATGATCTCAACATTTCATCAACATCGCTGAATAATGAACCACTGATATTGAATGAATTACCTGATTTTGATTTTCGTCAAATGGTCCAGACACCCAATAAAGAGCAAAAAGAATTTTTTTAACACATTTTACATCAGATTAAAACCTCAGAAACCCCTTTCTACTGCTTCCTCAGTGGAGGGGCTGGTGTTGGCAAATCGCATTTAACAAAAGCTTTGTATCAGGTAGTGCTTAAGTATTATAACACTAGAGCTGGTGATGATTTTCATCAGATCATAGTTATACTATTAGCTCCAACTGGTAAAGCTTAAGGGTGACACTCTTCATAGCACTCTGGCCATTCCTGCCAATCAATCACTGAGAAATTACAAACAGCTTGATTCAAGTAGACTAAACACTTTGAGAAGTCAATTGATTTTTGTTGATGAAATCTCAATGGTAGTAAATGGTATGTTTGCAATACAGCTAAACAATAGGCTTAAAGATATAAAAGGCTGTAGAGAGGATTTTGGAAGTGTGAGCATAATTGCTATTGGTGACTTATTCCAATTAGAATCTTTTATGGATGCTTATATTTTCAAAGACCTCAAAAATGTAGATTTATGCTGTTCTTTCTCCCAGTTTATGGCATAAACACTTTAAAATGTTTGAACTTAATGAAATCATGGGTCAAAGAGACAGCAAATTGTTTGTAGAATTACTTAATAGGTTGCGTAAAGGTAAACACACAGTAGCTGACATTGCAAAACTTAAAGAGAGCTATACAAGAAGACATCCCCTTGCGAAATGGCTTTTGGAATTCCTAGGAATTTATTCCTAGGAATAAAGGTGTGAATTTTCACGGTAAATTCGGACTGGGAATTCCTAGGAATTCCTAGGAATTCCCAACCATAACAACTCTGGTTCTAAAAACCTAGAAATTCCTAGAAATTCCCAGAAATTCCCAGAAATTCCAAGTTTATAGCCAACAGGACTTGGAATTCCTAGGAATTCCGAATTCCAACTCAGAGAACCAATGACTTTCCCTGAAAAGCTGTAAATCTAAAAAATTCCTAGGAATTTCTGGGAATTTCTGGGAATTTTTAGGAATGTTTAAGAATTACTGGGAATTTTAAGCAAAAATTTGAGGCTAATGATATAAAATAAATACTTTAAATTAAAAAAACCCAGCTAAAATTCAAGTATTCAATGAAATTTATTTAAAAGCTTGATTAAGGCGTACATGTAAAATATTTTTGATTAATTATTAACATCAATGTGTGGTAATATTAGGATGGAATTTGATTTATTTTTCTTTTCTTGAAAACTTCATACGGATTAATCCTCAATTATAGGTATTCGTATAAAATAGTTCTAATCAATCATTAAATTTGGTTTGACACAAATTGTGAATAAAATCTGTTGATTCTTTTCCAAAAAATACAATATCCTAAGTTATATTTATATAGTTATATTCTTGGGAGTGAAGGGGCTAATTACAGACAAATAAAATTGATTTTTTGATTAAAATCTTGTTATAACTGTAACAATAAATTAGAATGAAGTTATCCTAAACTGCAAACTTAGCTGCTGTTTCACAGGATGAAATGACTAAATTAAGTTTCCTTAAAGGTAACTTAAAGGTTAACATTAGAAGTATTTAAAACATCTTTAGGTGACATACGAAAGTTCTGAAATGAATCTTTAATTGAACTTTCAGAAGTCAATTAAAGTCTCCTTATGAACCATTTCATGAACACTTTAGGATCATATGAAAGTAAACCTAAATAACCATTTAATTGACTTTAAGAATCCTCCTTATTCTCGTAAACTCGTCTTTAATTGCCAAAACTTCTACTTGTAAAGGCAACTTAAAGGTTTCTTTAATCTTTTGTTTCCCTTTAAGTACTACTTAAAGTTGCAGGTTTTGTTGTAATTCATCTTTAGTTGTACTTTCAGGTCCTCTTAAATTTCAAGTTTTGTTAAAATTCATCATTTAGTGACCTTTAAGTGCCTCTAAAAGCTGTAGGTTTCACCTTAAATTGACTTTTGATTTGCTTAATCACACCCACATTTATATAATGATAAATTATAATATTTTGGGAAACTTCTAAATTGTTAGAAAAAGAGACATCACATATACAAGTAATTACAGAATGTTTGAAATTGCAGTGATGAAATAGTTTCGTTCAAAACTCACTTCCTCCCGAGATAGAGTAAACCCACAATAAAGCTGAGGATATCTCATTTGAGGCACATACATAATTAAAAAAGAGACATCAAAATGTTTGAATTACTAATTGTCATACTTTATTAAGCATTCCTCTTTCATTAATGTATAATTCACATAATAATCTCAGTCATCTATATAGAATAGAATAGAATCTTTATCAATATAAAAATATAAGAACTACAGAATATAACTAGCTGTAGCAACACACTACACAAAAAGCTATCAATTCACAAATTTCACTCTCAAATCCAGCCACTAAGAAATGCAATTTGAACTGATACTAACAATAAAAAATAAGTTCAACCTATCAATCTAAAAAATCAGTACATTTTTCTAAATCAATTTAAATTTGCAATAGCTATCAATTATTTGCCGACCTGTACATCAATATGGAAGAAAGTATTTCATATGGAGGAAATTAAAATATAAAATTGAAGAATTCACAATTACTTACTTTAGATAATGAGACCATTAAAATTGCTAATTAACATATTCAATGAAAAAGAAGTCTCACGCAGGCATTTAAAAGACCTTCATTCTAGACATGGCTGATTAATACTTTTTTCAACAATCAATTTGTCACCTTAAATTGATAAAACAATTTTTTTTTACTGCCTTATTGCCCACCCTGGAAAATTTTCAGTTGGTGGGCATCTCAGAGAAGGTTGCCCATCAACTCTGGGTAGGATTCTCTCCTTAGCTCTTGAAGTGAGTTTTTTCCTATAGGCCTTATCAAGTTTTTTTTTTATTTTTTTCATTCTTCTACTCTCCCATTGAAGGCGATGGACAGAGTATTTTGTTAATTTTGAGTTATTTATATCATCATCCTCCTCGTAACAGCTTTCTTCACTGCTCATCGCCTCCATCACAAGAACCTCCGCCACACTCCCCTTTTCATGCTGGTCAGCCCAGTTGACCAGCTCCAGGGCTGTAGTTCGTCTCATTAACTTCTGAAAAAACAAAAATATACAACAAGCATGAGAAGGGTATTATAAGACCTCAAATGGAAAATATGATCCAAATTACTAATTTCTCTTGATATGCATGTGCACACAGTGTAAGAATGGAATTCTTAAGCATGTTATACTATAGAGTCTCCTTGTCCTTTATTTTTCATCAAATGGTCCATACAAGCTATCATTGATCTCAAATCACATCTTAATATTTTTCATTCTTTTCCTCAACTACAGATCCATCTTTAAAATAATATTATACAATTACCAAATTTACTTTACAAAGATTTTCTTTGTAAGGAAGGCTCTAGATACAGACTAGAATACATAATTCATTTAACAATTGCTCTCATAGGCACAAAACAATTTTGACAGGACACAGTCCCTTAAAAGTGTCTATATGCAAAGCCATCCAATTTTGAAGTGGCAAAAAAAAATGCATTCAATGGGAAACAGCAGGGTATATGAAAAGTAAAATGTTAAAATAGTATCCCAATAAATACCTCTCTTTGGCGACCACTCTTTCTTGTTTTTTGTTTATGTGCCTCATAGCGATTACTGCTCTTCAGCTTATGTGTTTCTAGGCACGTTTTAAAATATCTTTGTAAAGCAGCTGTTCAAAGAAATAATTATCAAAATGCCATGAGAAGTTGATTATAAAAAGATTCCCATATAAATAAATGACAATGTTCAAATTTATAATCATTTATGGCTGGCCGCATAGGAATATTTAAAACATATAATGAGGGTGCTCATTAGAAGTTGCATGATATCTAACTGTGTTACTGAATGCTAGTTCTATGATGAAATTTTTGTTGAAGGAAAAGTGATTAAAGACACTAACTGATGGTACAGACTAAAAGCAGGGGTATCTTTAAGGACTGGGCTCTAGACAAATTGACCAACTGTGAGCACGATTTTGTCTGGATGTTTTTAAGCCAAAGCCTTCAGTGAAACTCAACTTGTTATAAAAGAGATATACATCAATACGCTTAAGTGCCAAATTCTTATGCCCACCTGCAAAAAATCATAATGACACCCCAATGAAAGTGAAATGCATGTGCTATGATTATTGATAGCTACCTTCAATGATATCCTTTGTCCAGGGACACTTTTCAGGTCCTCCCTGTTGATGTACAACCTGCTCTACTGTGCGCTCAAAAATTCCATAGTTGTTATCAGAATTTACTCTGAGACAAGAACAAACACCGTGATTAAGCCACGTATTCTGTTTTAACAGTATTAACACTTAGACAAAAGCAACAACAATAAGGTATTCACATAACATCTCAATATTTCTAGCAGCAGCTTAGACTCTGATTTCACGGTTTAATCAATATAAAGTAAAAATATCTTTGAATATAATAACATGTTACTCACTCTTCGTCAAGATAAAATCCACCAAAGTCGTCTTTTTTTAAAAGAAGTTTATATATCCTTCTCACAGCTCTCTAAAAGATTGAAATAATTTCAACAATCAATTTGTCACCTTTCCCCTATTTCTACTTCCACGCTTTTTACACAAGTACCCATCTGTGTGATTAAAACAGGGGAAGTCAAAAGGGTTCAAGAGAAAAGATAATAACATGAATTTTCGTACTGGATTATTCTCGTTGAAAGAACAGGGAGGAAAAAACCTTTCTGGTAGACCTGTTTATGGTAAAGGGGATTATCAAGTAAATGTAACCACACATAATTATGCCAAATGATTACCGCCTAAATAATTGAGTTATGCATATAATTTGCGCGCCAAACACGTACTCAACATAAAAGCAAATCTTCCACGAAACAGAACTGAATTCAGCAAATCATGAACATATATCACATTATTTATGCTCATCGGTTAAGTTTTTCTACTCACTCGACAAGCTGGTGGAACTACTATCGTCCTTCGCTTCTGTCTATTTTGGCGCCGACGGACTTTGGCTCCATTATCACCAGTTTCAAGACGGTTCTCAATCCGCTGAAGAGCCTCTAAGTTCGATTTGTTGCTGCGCTCTTGCTGCTGCCGCAGCTTTTCATTTTCGCTCGCCAGAGCCCGGTTGCTGCGGATCAATTCCTCCAGCAGTACGATGCATTCTTCGGACATGTTACTATTTCTAATTGGCGCTGGAACCACATTATCATCTTGATTTTGTCCGCGATCGTTTACTCGTCTTTCTGCCATTTCCTTCACTTACTTTCCCTAAATCTGAATTAGCTGTAAAATAACCAGACAACAATCGCTTCGTTCGGATGCTTTGTTAACAGAGTCGTCAACGGAATTGAGATTCAAAAAAGCGCGCGATTATCCTATACCAAACCTGGAAGGACCTCCTTTTGATATTGTGCCTCGTTGTGATATACACTGTACCGAGTGTACTGGGCCTAGCTAACGCTGGCGAGTACGAATGAAGACTCAAGTGTAATTGGAAGCAAGGAAACACGGAGGTCTTTTGTGGCGGGAAAACTTCTACTACACGTTCGATCTTCACTTGTTCAAGCAAACTGCTTTGTACCGATACCTAAATTTCATCAAGGTAAGTTGTTCATATATCTAAAATTTAGACGTGTGTAGGTAAGGGATATCTTGTAACAAAGGAAATTTATCTAAGCGTCAAGTCACGGCATCGAAGTTAATTAATTCGATTATATTTCTTGTGCAAGAAAGTGATTTTGTTGTGTAATGATATGTGATCGACGCTTGATACAATTGTGAATTGTTTTCTTTTAAGTGTGATTAGAACAATCACGAAAGTAAGCTTGTGATAAAAAAAGCTTGTATGTATGGCATGCAAACAGAACTCAATCGAGAACAAATAAGTAGGGGCAGGGGGGACGGTGTGGGAGGTAATGGATTTTTTTGAAATAGCGGGTTGCTTTTCAACAGTGGAGGATATATACATTTTTATTTTGACTAGGAGGGAATGAATAACAGGATAAGCTCAATTTAATACAGTCAAATCAATAACAATACAACCAATACTGTAGATTTTTTGTTTAGTGGGAGGAGAGAGGAGTGGGCTTATTAGGGTAAAGACATTTTAGTCAGGTGGCCTTGATAGATAAGGGGTACCTAAAGAGCAGTTGTGGCATTGAGCTCACATGAATACTAGAGTATGGTCATTAAAAACCTCATTTCAGTGCCATTTAAGGAATGTAAGCTTCATTCCTTGATTGTATTTTGAATTTAAAACTTTAAGTAATCATACATGATACTTGTTATGAACATAAACATCAAGGACACTTTTGAAAGTTTGGCTTTTCAGTTCTTAATGCTCCTGGATCATTGTGAGTGACCACATTATTTTTACTAAGCATTTTGTGGCTTTCTGATAAACATTTACTCAGTCTAAAGTAAAATAAGATATGCTTAAGGATATATAAAGAATATAGAGTGTCAATGCTTGGTTCAGGCTCCAGAGACAAGTGTCAAAAATTTTTTTGACAAATTATACATAAGTAGACAAGACAGGCTTTACTCAATTTTCATGCGTTTGAATGTATGGCTTCTAAACTGAAAGTATGCTTGAGTATGTCAGGTTTTTCAAAATGTGGAATCTTTACGCAAGGTTTGGGTTGTGAGTGACAGAGTTTTAGTCAGATCTTAATGCTCCTTGATCATTACAAGTGACCACATTTCTGTTACATTTACATTTTTTAACTTTGTGATAATGTTATTTCCTTTGAAAGTGGGTATAGACATGACAAAATCTTCCAATAACATAGACTCTCATCGCTTGGTACAGTCCCAAACTGAACAACTGTTAATATGTAGACTAGTCAGTTGTTATCACAATTTTCTTGTGCTACAATTGTTTCAGTTGAAAGTAGGTTTCAGCCTGTCAGGTCTTTTTCAAAATATGTAATCTTAATGCATGGTACAGCTTACGAGTGACTGCTTTTTGGTCACTGGGCGAAACCAACTGTTTTGTACATGTATTTTTGTGCTGGCTTTTCTTCCCTCCGCATTTATTTCATTACCCAAAATAAGGGAGGGCGGCCCTCCCCTAGATCTGCCACTGGGTTATAAGCACATGTCATTTACTTCAAGCACTCTTCTTTTTCAGCTTGAGGATCATGTTTCAGGAGAAGACATTTCACTTCCAATAGACAAGTTGGATCACAGAGAGCTAATGGTATCTTGTGTAGGATAGTGAAAGAAAAAACATTAGAATTTGAGTCCCTTGTGAGGATTCAAACCTCATGCAGTCAGCCCAGAGAAGGCAATCCCAGCTGGGTGGAGAGTTTCGTGCGCTCCTCTCAGTGCTTGTTTATTTTTGCGTCCCGAGGAGAGGTGCAGTGCAGATTGCCCATACTTCGGTCTTACCCTTTGGTACCTCGGCAATGATATGCTCGTATCGTTTTTATTTTTATGCTTTATGGTTCCTGCTTTTTTTTTTATTTGATACGTGCACTGAGCTGTTAAATAGGTCTCAAACCTGGAGGCCAGACCCATTTCGGTTGTCGGCTGTAACCACCAGAGGACTGTGTCTGTATTCAAGCAGGGATTTACTTTTCTCTTTTCTCTGGCACACTTGACATTCAAAGTCAAAGGAATGCAAAACAACTATATCCAAGTTGGAGAGTATCTGCTTCTTAACTGAACAACATCAAAAAATTACGGCATTAGCAGAACTGAATGGTGACTGAAGCTTCCAGAGCTTAACTTGAGAGGGGCCACCAGAAGTAACTGTCTATGTTATATCAGTCAAACATCAATTATCTCTCATACATACTGGTTGTAAGGTTTTAAAAATGTCAAGTTTTTCAGTAAGTGGAATCTCAATGCCTAGCACAAGCTGCAAATGTCAAAATCCGTACATTGCCAGGCCCCAGGAAGATGTAAGTGGGTATAGACATTTCAACTCTTTCAAGAACAAACTCTCTCTCTCTTTATTGTTATTTTTTGTTTGAGACTCTCTCTACAAACATACTGGTGATAAGGTTTTAAGAATGTCAGGGTTTCAGTAAGTGGAATCTCAATACCTAGCATAGGCTGCAAAGGTCAAAGTTCATATATTGCCAGGCCTCAGGAAGATGTGGATAGGTTATGACCACATTCATTTCTCTAAACCTAGATATTTTGTTCCAATTTATTTTGTTTAGTATTTTTTTTGAAGTTTGGTACAGACTGCAATTGACAACTTTCTGAGTAATTTTTTTGAGACAGTCTTAATCTCTGGTCAATTTAGTTTCTTTCCTATACACAGACTCTCTGGAGTCGCAGTCTTTTAATCAGAAGAATATTTCATTTGTTATTATGAATCTACCTGTTCACAGATGAATTTCAGAAAACAATATTTTAACTTGTATACTATGTGCCCCTATCTACCCATTTCACCCCCTAAGATCTCAATATTATTTTTCTAAATTCCTTTCATACAGTTTTTTTGATATATTTGTGAGAATATTGATGTATTGCTAGTGTGTTAGGGAGAGTTGCTTATTAACCAGTCCTTGAAGTAAAAGGGTTGGGAACTCCACGTGTTGGGCTTCCAACTGAAACAAAGGCCTCATTTCACTTTATTGTAATAGAATGTAATTATAAACTGACTATACCTTGCCAAGATCACATTTTGTTCTCTTTTGTACTGGAAAGCATACTACTTGTTTATACAGAATCTACTTGTTCATAAAAGATGGAAGCTGGAACCTTAAGTGGAATCTTTTGAGGGAGATCACAGTTAATCAAAAAGCAATCTTAACTGTATGGAATTATTGGATATTTACTTAGTAACCAGCTGAACGTTAGAAATACATTCGAACATTCTTATTACCACAAACTTTTAAAAGCAATTAGGACTTTCCTCTGTGTAAAGATACTTACTATTTCTAATACGATGCTCCATTTACGTTTTGATTCAGGGATGATTGTGAATGCCTGTGTGCGATATTTTTACAAGAACACATTCCTTGTTATTTGTGCAACAGCAATTGTTTGTTGCCCCTCCAGCTCAAGTTCAGCAGAGGCAAACCTGGAAAATACCCTCTGGAGTGGCATAAACGATGCTGGCCCCCCTGGATGGAATTTATTTTTATAGATTTTAATTGGGTTTGCAAAATAAGATTCCTCATGGGCTAAAAACCATCTTACACATGCAAAGTAGTGCGTGACATGTTCCTCTCCAAGCTTGATTGAATGTGTAAAATAGTACTGGACGATGCCTGGAGATAAAACAAACGCGTCTTGAAGGACTCGTCCATTCTTTGCTGGCCAGGATGCTAGTATCTTGGCAGAACGTATTCCTCTTGGTTGCATTTTGGACCCATACGTAGTTGACCAGATTTTAAACGAGCTAAATTTATATATAGTTTCTGCGAGATTACTCTCTTCAATTCGCCTCTCTGGGTACATCACTCTATAGACGGCGGTCAGTAATTTCAAATCATCGGTATCAAAAGAAACGAGCTTGAAGCATGACGAAACATTAATCCCCGATTTATTCATCCAGTTTATTTCACGTAGTGGCACATTCGTAGCAACATTATAAAATTCGTAGACCGTCGGCCAGTCGGAAGGGAAAACATCTTTATCATCTGGGGTTGTACTTTCTTCAGGTGAACAAAATTTAAGGAAATCTCCTTGAAACTCGTTTGGTAGTGTCATGTCCTTTAGGAATCTTGTCAGTATGAATTTTCTCATGATTTGGAGTTCGATGGATCTTTTGTTTGTTGTTGTACTGCCCAGTATGCCATTAAATCTTTCAAAGCTAAAACACCAAAAGCTAGTAACTGGTCCGTGGTCGAGAATAACCTCTTTCAAATGGTTGTGCAAGTGCATATTTGGGGTAATGGCATCTTTTCCATAAAGAGTCTCCACTGATTTGCAAAATTTTAGAATCAATCCGTCGGCAATATCAAGTTCTGTTTTCGTAATAGCGGACTGGCACAAATATTTACATGCTAACACAAATGTCTGCCAGCACCGGAAATGTTCCTCTGGTAGAATACCTTGAAGGCAGAAAATAGAGTAAATGAGTGTCCAGTTCTTCCACTGCTCTGCTGTATATGAACCACAATTACTGGTTATCCTCATCGGTAATCGTCCGATGTCACTAGGAACCTCGACTGATTTTATCCTTTCCTCGATTTCGCTCAGTTGGCTGGGCGAAAAAAGTTTTGAGTCTGTCCATAGTTTAAACATTCTTTTGGCAGTTCCGAGAAAGAGATTGTGCATAGGATCAACCGTGCAAAATCTAATAACATCAAAGTAATCGAGTCTCAGTAAAATGCTATAGTGGGTGATACCACTTTGTTGCCCTAGCAAATTTTTTCGGGCTTTCGTTTTGCACTGAGTAATTTTAATGGCCATTCGACGATGTTCTTCATTTGTGCGGGGTTTCCATGAGCTTCTGTTGAATCCAGAGTAATCTCTCTTTTCCCCAAAACCACCTAAAAACTTCTTCAAGCAGCGTGAACACCCAAGTTGAGCTGAATGCCCCTTGAATCCGCAGATCTTTCTCGTTGCCGGGACGTCAGAAGATACACACAAAACAGCAGCACGAAACGTTAGGGCAAATCTACTCAGACTAGCTTTGATCTTCACCCCTTTCCACAAGGCTTTCAACTCATCCACAGCTGGCTCAAGAAATTCATTTAGATCTTTGGGTTCTCTGCCCAATGAAGGAACAACGCCTACAATAATGATATTCTCCCATTTGAACCGTTCAGACCTGGGCAGATTTAAAATTGCTAAGTAAAACACTCCAACGGAATAATCCTTGCGGTGTTTCATCGGCTGGAAAAAGTCAAAGTTCAACATAAACCCATAATTTCGTGGGTTACTCAAGAAAGGTGAATCACTGACGATCTGGAATTCTTTCCATAGATTTCCATCGTAAACATCAGCCAAGGTATTTTCCCCCACTTCTCGTTTTCTCCACAATTCACAATTTATGGGAAAGTCTTTTCTCAAGACCAACTTCTCCAGTTGGTCTATGATGCTGTTGCTGCAGTAGTACTTGATAGGGTAGAAGCAAGTTTTTCCATTTTGAAGAGTAACCTTTGCAACGAGTGTGGCGTCACAAGTTAGTTTTCTTCCTCTGGAGTAATGAGTGTTGCTACATTTTTTTGCCACCTGTCGATTGTTTATCATCGAAATACAGGAGTCGTACTTATACAGTTTTGTACACTTTGGACAAACCACAAACTTATTGAAATCGTCTCTATCAACATTTAGGAATTGCCTCACAAGGTACAAGGATCCCGGAAAGCTCATCGCTAATTTTTCAAAAACCTCATTGGAAATTTCTACGCCAAGAACCCTGAGCCACGAGACAAGGAAATTGAGCAACCAAGCGAGACCATTATCGCTGAGGTGGCAAGTCGCCTGCCAGATTAGCAGAAAGTAAACGAACCAGAAAATCAATGAATTTACTTTTTGAAGTGCTGTTTGGTGGCCTTGAGCTTCCGGAAGGGGAGGGGCGTTTTCTATATCTCTCGATATCATCTCAGGCAGCACACCATTCCAGATTTCTTCGTCACAGTCAGAGCTCGAACTGCAACAGTCGCTCTGGTTTTCATCATCGGTACTGTTTAGATCCCCATATTCGTTGTCGCTGGTAGAGTATGCTGCCTCGGATTTCGGCAAGTCCGTTGGCTATATAGAGGAATTTCAGAACGGACAATCTATGTTTCACCTCTCATAAAGTACTCTTAAGAGTTATGTTAATGAAAAAAACAAACAAACGAATGAACGGCGGCATTAAAAAACAACCAAAGATCATTAGTAGATAACATAGCTTTCGCAAAAGTGTCCTGTTTGTTGACTACAAACTTTTACAATTTGCATGATAAAAGTTAATGCACAAATTAAACTCCGCGTTCTTCCTTTCTCACCTGCTCAGCTTTTGACCAAGAATTATCAACTTCTGCTTCGATTTCAAGACGCTCTTCCTGAACAAAATCTGTGGGTCCTGTAAGGATTTGGTGTAAAAGATAAAATTAGTTGGCAGTGGTCTATCGCCTCAAGCAACGTTTAATAGCAGTTACGTTCTCTGTATTTAAGGTAACTAACCTTCATCGTCAGATGAACTTGAAATTTCTTGAAACAAATCACGGGAATTTGAAGTCGACCCGAAAGTATCTGTCAAATTCGACTTGTTACGTTTTCGCTCATGCCTTTCGAAAGTTGAACGTGACACGAAGTCATTACAATGAGTGCAGTAAACATATCCTTTCTTGTCATCGCACTCCATGCGTTCTATAAAGGAGATGCGAAAATGAAAACCCGTTGCTTTCAATTCAGATGTTTTGACACAATTTGCTGCTGCACATGGAACAAAATTTGCTATTCCTGTCCGACGCAAGTGCCGGCTAATTTGTGATGCATTTACTATTGACAGTTCAGATTACAATTAGACTATCTTTAGTGCGTCAATTAAAGATGTCAAAACAGCGAGACTCGTTTAATTCTCACCTCAAAGGTTAATTAAATGTGTATTAATTAAAAACCTTCTTTTGTGCCAAAAAAGAGACCGCTTAAAGGATGCTAAAAGATTTACGTTATTAAAGTTCACCTAATGTTCAATTAAAGATTCATGAAAGGTAGCTGTTAGCTTTTGGATATTTCGGTTTACAATTAAAGACGCCTAAAGCTTATGTCAACCTTTAGGGACGCTTTCGGTTTTGCCTAAAGGCACTGAAATAAGAGCATTCGTCCTGTGTTTGTACTGTTTGTATTTTTTTTCCTGGACTCACAATGAGTTGGCCTTGAATGAGGTTATCAACAAGAACCTTGACCATTTTGTATCTGGATTCCTTGACATCTGAATTTGAAAAAAAAAAAATATATTAAAATATGTATGTTTAAAGCTCAGACCAGGCTTTTAAGATGGCTATGAGGAAAAGGGCATTCGTTGGATTCTCAAATTGAGAAATCTGTGTTATATTGAGTGACTTTTATATTGGAGTTAGTACATCTCTCTCATGGATTTTACTAAAAAAGGGCTGAATACATTATTTTGTTTTTACTAAGGAGGGCTTCTTTATGTACTAAAGTTTGTTATGAATCTTGAATGTTCCCAAACGTGACTAGAGGAATCTTGAAACCTTACTGGTAGGTTTATTTCATTGTAAAGCATAAGCTTAAGAAACTGCCGCGTGCAAGTGACCGATTCGATTCTCAGAATTATTCTAGTTTCAGTTGCGCCGAGCGTTATGTAAGCGTAATTCAACCCGCTACATCTATTCTTTTATAAGATTTTGATCACAACGAATATCGCAATTTTTACTCACCACAAACTTTCAAAATCGTAGCTTTACAGATGGCCACTCGACCCTTGTTTGTACCGGTCCATATGTCAACTGTTGTCCCTACTTTTAACTCCACGGCGCCAACGACTTTCTTCTCTTTTACAACACTCACGCTATTCTCGTTTTCCCATTGAACCAGAATAAAAACTATCTTTAGAAATGTTATATTAAGCAAAACAGTTGAGAAAAGCGATCAACCGATGAAAAGTACATTCAAAGATGAGCGCCAAATGGAGTCTTCTTTGTTTCCGATCACGGGCATGATCACGTGGATCTTTTAGGACTTGTCATTGGCTAGCAAAGTGAATCCGCTGGCTTGCCGATTGCAGTGTTAAGAGAAGCGCCGAACTTTATTTTGACTTCTCCGACCGGTTCTCTGCTTCTAGAAGATGGATAGCTTGGTGATATAAATAAAGATGTGAGCTCACTCTATGTAGAAATAATCGACAAGAATCGATCGTATTACAAATGCACGATTTGTGGCCGAAAGTTGTCGAGGAAACAAAGACTCGAAACTCACTTGAGTTGTGTTAATGGCAAAGGTGAGAAATAACACAAGCCAATCACAGTTTTGAATGCGACTACAAATCGTCTTTTACCCTCATATTTATAAAAGAAGGATACCACATTCGGAAGTGTAAGAGATACATAGATGATCCCAGTGTACCAGTACCTAAATCTACAAAGCTTGACCGTAGCAAGCGTTCAGCAACACGTTCCAACACCGCCATCTCGATTCCTCAGTCAGTCGTTTCCACTGAACTTAAAGCAGTATTGACAACAGAGTAGAGTGCGTCTTACAAAGGAGAAACATTTGTACAAGAGACAGGAGTAGCTATATGCGATTACAGAGGTGCGTTGGAACTCTGGTCCACAAATAGTTATGCACTGCCCGAAGTATAAAACAATTTTGTTGATAGCTGTCAGACAGAGAAGAACAACAAGTAAACTTAAGAGCTGTTATTACTGAAGTGTGACTAGCATTTTTCATTTTTATATAAAGAAGGACTTGTAATTTGCACCAAAAATAAAAGGATGTAATATTTTTTTGGGAGATCCAGTGATTGGGACATTTAAGAAATTAAGTTATGAAAGGAAACTTGGTTGGTACTTCTCACTACTAACAAGTCTTGTTGACAAATATTTTCAGATCAGAGTTTCAAATAAAGTAAATTGAAGACGTCATATAAAAGGTGTTTTTCCTCAAAGGGTACATTGACTACCTCTGTCTTGTCTGCATGCCAAATGTTTGCAAAGTATGTGGATGATCCACAAGTATTGGAACTCTTACAAAAATGTTTTGTAAGAATAAAAACAGGAAAACAAATTACAGCAATTAGTCATGAAAATAGAGCAAAAAACTGAAAAAAAGCAGCAACAACAATCATGAAAAAAGAAAGATTAATTAGGTGTTGAATTTGTTGGTCTAAGGCATGAAATTTCTACTAAAAGTATTGTCAACAAAAAGTCTCTGACAGCGTTTGAGGCAACTAAGCTTGACTGTTCCAAGGTTTTCTAACAAAGGCAACCAGTAATGTAGGTTAGGGAAGTAAGATAACAATGTAATTATTGTTAATTATTGTGGAAGTTGGCAATTTCCATTTAACATAACTGACAGCTGGTTCATGAGAAAATCCATATTAATATAAAGATTTACTAAAACTTAGTTTGAGTAATAAATTTCATGATCTTTAAGTTATAAACATGTACTTGTATGTATATCTCTTGGTAAGTTTTGTATAGCATACCTTTTATTGAGCCAAAGTTTTAAGCCTCTGAAATTACTCTTTTTCTTAAAACCTTCACATTCAAGGTATTGAGAATTTCTTAGAATTTATGTGGACCTCAGGGTATTAAAATTGCCTCCAATTCAATTCCCAGCAATTCCCAAGAGTTCCACACTTCTTAAATTATAGGTAGTTTGTAAAGCTGAGAATTCTTAGGAATTCCTAGGGATTCCAAGTCCTCACAAAACTGGAGTCTTCCTTTCCCAGAAATTCCCAGTAATTCCAAGCTTTTTAAATCAGAATTAATTTGCATAGATGGGAATTTTTGAGAATTCCTAGGAATTCCCAGAAATTCCAAGAAAACTGGGAATTCAGTTTGCAAGGGTCATTTGCATAATTGGGAATTTTTGAGAATTCCTAGGAATTCCCAGAAAACTGGGAATTCAGTTCGCAAGGGTCAACAACCCAATAGATGCAGCTCACCTATTTATACAGAATGCTAAAGTAGATGAATTTAAACAAAGGGCCCATAATGCAGCCACAGGAAACAAATTCACAATAAATGCTCAAGATAGTGTTATTGGAGCTATCTCTCCAGAGCTAAGAAAAAAAATACTAAGACAAATACCCAATGATCCAAGAAAAACAAAACAGTTAGCCTCAACCCTTTGTCTTGCTGAGGGTGAAAGAACACACCGTATTATGAATGTATGAACCGAAGATGGCATGACAAATGGTGCTGGAAATGTTGTTAAACTAGTTCAGTTACATCAACAAACCAAACCATCTGGTATTGTATGGGTACAATTTGACCACTCAGATGTAGGTCAGAAAACAAGGAATGAAAAAAGACATTTGTATGTACAATGAATTGAACACACATGGACCCCAGTAAACCTTGTGACTACACAGTTTGCGGTAGGTAGAAACAGAACAGCACAAGTTGTTAGAAAACAATTTCCACTGCGTCCCGCAGCAGCAAAAACAATTCACAGGTCACAAGGTGATACTGACAGTAGAATTGTTGTGGATTTTAGTACCAGAAATACTATTCCACACATACATTATATGGGACTCAGTAGAGTGACTGCTATAGAAGGCCTATATATTTCTGATTTGTGTGAAAGCAAGATTGCTGTTAATCCAGATGGAGAGATTAAGAACAACTGCAAAACTTAAGCTTTGCATCTCCCTCTCCATGACATAACATTTTCCCTTCTTAAACTGTGTTATCTTAATGTAAGGTCTCTTCACAAACACATAGAAGATATACGTAAAGACTTAATTTATCGAAGTGCTGATATCAATATTTTCACAGAAACAAGATTTAATTCTCAAGATAATAATGACATGTATGACATTGCTGGTTATGTTCTCTTCCGTAATGATAACCTTAATTCCAGCAATGGATCAAGGTCTTATCGTGGTACAGCTGTGTACAGTAAAATCCCATTCTTACCAGTATACCCCTATTGTCACAATATACATGGTGTTGAAACAACAGTAATTAAGTTAGCAAGGTTTGAGGATTGGACAATCATAGGGATATATCACTCCCCAAACGTGCCTGTTAGACAACTTTATGAAGCAATAACTGAGGTATTAAATAACATTTCACCCTACAACAATATCATTACTAGAGACTTTGATATAAATTGGCTTGTTGAAACAGACAGAAGACCTTTGTATAATTTACTAGTGAGGGATAACCACTACAAACAGTTCATATCAACTTATACAACTGACAACAACACAGTAATTGATCATATATATATACAAATATATCTAACATTGATATACAAGCAGATGTTTTAGAAACACATTTCACAGATCATAAAGCTGTTTGGGCCTCATTTCACGGTGTCCTATAACAAATTACTTTATCATGATGTACATTTTTTTTAAGTTAAGAGAGCAACAAAAGAAAGCAGTAAATAGTTATGAAAAGAGTTGTTTCTCTTTTTTCAAAGAAATTTGTAATAAGAAACTTGCAAAACCATTAATAAGGAAATGCTGCTTATTCATTTGGTACCAGAACAGGCCTTTTAAAATTAAGTTTGAAGTCATCTTTCTAAGAGTTGTCCAGTTTAACAACCATTTACAAAAGACAAAAATAAACTACATAACACACAGTCCTGAAATTTCAAGGCAGCTCCTTTAGTATCTTGGCTAATTTCTAACTGCAACCTTTATTGACAACCCTGCATTAAACAATTATTCCACAGTTAAGTCTGCAACCCTCCTGAAATACTCCAGGATACCAAAAAAAACAACAACAAGCAAACAAACATATTAGTGAAGTGAGCAAACAACTACATGCGTGACTTTCACGTAATATAAAATTCGTGATTGCAGCATTCCCACGTGCGTAAAGTGCTTGTAACTTACAGGTAACACACGCATGTTACACCAAAAAAACCCGCCTGTAGTACAAGAGGCCGATTACTCGCAATTTCTCGTAGTTTTGAATTTCCCTTTTGTTTTTCAGAACACTCATATACCTGTACTTTTTTACACCGATGCGATAGAAATTAATTGGAGAAACATTCCTTGAAATAAGAAGTCGTCCTGTATTTTCAGCGAAAAAGATTGTCTAGTGATCAAAACAACACCGGCCAGATTATAGTCACGTGCTCGGCAACGACTTGTGGAAAGCGATCATCTTTCATTCTTACCATCAAAACAGTCACGCTTGCATAGAAGAATAACAAAACGAAACGATTACAAGGGAAAGACCCAAATTGGCGTAGAAAGAAATAATGCTTCAAATTACCATTTTTTTTATGTCATGTGTACATGTTTCCGTGGGAATTTCTGTGCCAACAGCTTGCTGTCACTCACAAACTCTTCGTGATTCTCGCTGGTCCTCGTTATGTTCAGCGCATGGACGATTCGAAGACGCTTCAAATTTGATTTTTAAGTTGATCATAGCACTAATCTGAAACATTTGAAGTCCATTTCAATATAGTAAATGTCGAAACAGGCGTGTAAAGACAATAAATATCGCAACGATCAGTGCAATCATAATAGCGCCACGACTTTGGACTTACTTCTTCGGAAGGATAGATCTCGAGTTCGAAGCCGACTAATTACAACTAATTACGAAGAGTCCACGCTAATTTGCATATCGCAGAGCGCCCACAAGAACTCGTTTCTACGCTATCGTGTATCCACGAGTTAAAAAGTAGTAGCAGAAATTTTTTCAATTTTTTTTCAATGACTGTTACGAAAATATTTACTGCTCCAAGTATTTCCAGTATTGCCGTATAAACAAATAAATAGCCTAAGCCACCAAGAGGTAATTTATTTGTTGAAGACGATTACCAAACGTTCAAAAACACGCCAAAAAGCTTCCAGGGAGAGAAGGAAAGGCATATTGCTTGATAAAAGGAAAAGTTAATACCCCAGATCCTTCCTGTGAATCTGTATTTGTTCAAATAATTCCCACACAAAACTTACTATTCAGACTGTTGATTCCAGGCCTAATATCACCCCTGTAGTACAGTTGACTCACAGTGAGCGACAGGTTTGCTTCCGCTCAAAAACCCCTTCCAAACACTTTGTCAATAAAATCCCACACAAGTACGCATTGCGGACCTATTTTTATGCATGTCGCTTTTCAGGATCTTCTCCGTTTACAAATATGACAGACATTCATTTTTATTCCAGGCAAATGAGTATGTTTCAAGATTTGGCGGAATAAATATTACCGAAACGACTTCCATACAAGTATGTAATTTTCATAACTTAAAGGCATTTTAACCTTGATATATGTTTTTAAACGATAAAAAGTAAATATCTGACCTTTAAGTAGAAACCACCATTAAGCCATATGAGAGAAAATGATGAGGCTTAAAATATAATCCAGGCTCCTAAAAGAGTTCTTTAGCCAATGAATACCCTGGACACCATTTGGGGCCTCCTGCTAGACTTTTTCCGCATTCTTAATATGAATTGTATGTATAAGACTGGCTACTTAATGACCTGGAAATATTTTATGAAAATGTAGGAAGCTGTAACTGTGTTTGAAGATTTTGCCATAAAAATCAAGAACATCACAAAAGACGGTATGGAAGACGTCAAAACACTACAAAAATCCATCTTTAAAGTGGCACAGGCCGTGGAGAAATTTGCTCTTAATTATGGAAAGCGACACCTGAGTGGAATGAGATCTTCAGAAAGGATCGTTCGCTCAAAAATGGGTGAGAATCGGAATCCTTCAAATTGTGAAACCGTTCTTCTCACCCTGTTTATTGAAACTTTTCTTAAATAATAGATTGGTGATGAGTAACACTTTGCTAACTGAAATTGTCAAATCCTACCAATATTTTCTACTAACTTCATACAATACACTGAGCTCAAAATTGGCCTGTCGTTTGCGATGCATATAAATGCAAGATTTTTAACCCTACTCGTAAAAGTTCCCTGATGAACTCTATAGTTCTCCAACGAAACGGTTCGAGGAACGAATTGAGTTTTCACAATTTAGTCCCTCCAGTACTACTCGGTTATTCATCAGTTTTACATTGAAAAAACCTTGTAAAATGGTTGAAATCGTCGAATAGTTTTTGAAGGGCAAATAAGATACAAACAATACCCGTCCATCCAATAAGATTATGGAATATTTGTGTACACCGCAAAACGCATGTTCGCGTAGATATGCTATTGTAAATTTCACCATAAGTGCTTTCCTTTCTCCTTTTTTTCCCGACAGTTTTGGCCATTCAAAAAGCCTATCACCAGAATGCAAGTGGCTTCCACTTTGAAAAACAACAATGGCAAGCGAGAATCGATATTGCTTCTTCAAATTTTGAAGAAAATGGTTTGTATTAACTATTTCATTATTACCTTGATTTCTCCAATCGAAATTTCTGTATTGAAAAAGAAAATCAGTTTTATGGCTTTTCTTGTTATTACTTGATGACTTTTTTTGTTGATTCTTCGGGGGGCTTTAAGGATCATTGGTAGTTGCCTTTTTGTACAAGGATCTGCATAACCTACTTCTGACAGATCAAGCCATCAGGAGTGAAACGGACAACCAAAGGTGACGTTATTTTCATATTATTCCATGTCGTTTACCCCCCAAAACACATAACACGGAAACATATAAGATCTTATTTCAACTAACCTGAACTTAGAAACTTTCCAAAAGCCCTAACTAAGGTTCGAGTACTCCCTGCTTGTCTCTGACGATTCCACCTTCATAAGAAATTCGCTTTAATCTACCAAAAGTATGTAATGTTGCTTCCTTGGTTCTGATCATTTTCAAATACAATTTCTTCATAGGTATATCAACTCCAGGATTATGGCCGTAACTGTGGACCCCAAGCCAAAGAAATTGCGAGAAAATGTCATCCTAAAGTTCAAAAACCTAAAGGTAACATGAAAATTAGCTGCTGTGCGTTGTTTTGATTTATTCTGACAGGATAGAATCCATTTTCAGGTCTTGACAGTAGAGAAGCGCTGTATGTTTTGGAGTGGCCTCAGCGAAAGGTAAAAATACCACTATATATTATTGTATAGTATCTATTCATTCCTAAATCAAACTAAGTTCGGAGGAGAATGAATGAACTTTCTCAGATGTTTTTGTGCAGATTAACACTTTCCTGGAAGCCAACATGTTGTCGTTTTTAGAGAGAGGAAGTCTGATTGAAATGTTCTCGCAACTAGGACTACAATGGAAGAAAAATTATAAAACATCACGTCTTCCCCAAACATTGAATAATTATGTGCCCTTTTGTTAACTTTACTTTTTTTCCATGTCTGACAGCTTTTCAGAGGAAGGATGCCATGTAGTTACATCAAAAAGCAACTCAGAAGAAACAGTTTGCAGCTGCAATCATTTGACGCATTTTGCCGTTTTAATAGACTTCGACAGTAGCACAAAGGTAATAAAGTTATTTTTTTCCTTATTCAATTATTTTATGGGCTCAATGAACTAACTCAATTTTGTCCTTTACTTTTTCTTTTTTTTCCACACAGCTCACTGAGGAGGACGAAACAATTCTGGAAGTTATCACCCACGTGGGACTGAGCCTTTCCATCGTCGGGATACTTTTCACATTCATACTTTATTCTTGCTTCACGTAAGTAATGTACCTGAATAATAATGAGGTAGATTCTTAACTCCCCTCAACAAGGTTGATGATAAAAGAGATCCCACTGCAAATCACCATGCAAACAAGATCATGCATGTCGGATAATTCACAAATTCAAGCTACAATTCATGCCCCATCAAGAACGCTTGGACAACTCGTGGTTTCACAGTCTATGAATTGTTTAGGTTTAGACATTTTTCAGTAATATTTTCCTTTTTGTCCTTTCTGAATACAAGTATATTTAATAATAATATTATTGAATATTTACTGGCTTTTTCTCTTCTTTTGCTGTCAAGACTTAGATAATATTTTTGCCATATTGTTCTGTCTTTTAATTCAATTTTGCTGTGTTTTGCTGTTCTTGCTGTCTTCAATGTGTTGTTATTGTTGTTGTTGCTTCTGTCTCATTGATTCTTTTTTTTTTTTTACTATTATTTCATCAGAGATGTTCGTCAACCTCTCTCTCAAATTCGACTGAGTGTTTCTATGTCTCTTGGAGTTGGACAGATCATCTTCCTAGCCGGGATAAACGCCACAGAAAACAAAGTCAGTGGCTTCTCTTTGTATTCATAGAATGAATTTACTCTTTGCACCGTAGATATCTTGTCGAAAGGAGCACGTTAAGAGTTATACGAAAACTCTTTCTTTTCACAGGCTGCCTGTGTTACAATATCAGCTCTGATGCAATATTTCTTCATGGCCGCTTTCTGTTGGATGCTGGTCGAGGGAATTTATCTCTACTTCTTCGTTGTGAAAGTTTACAACATTAACACCAAGACGTATATCTATCACGTCATCTCATGGGGTAAGTTCATAATTTTACAACATCCACTGGTAACTGTAACCATGCTTTCAGATCGCCAAATCTGGTGTTGTTATCCAGCGAAGTGTTTCGATTCCCTTCCTTTCTTTATGGGTAGGTCTTCCAATGATCATGGTGGCCATTTCACTTGGCATCGCTGCTGGAAAAGAAGGGTTACAAAGCTATACCAGTGATAAATAGTAAGGAAATACTCAGCGGTTTCTTTTTGCTTTTCTCCTTTTAATTCGTTTCATTGCATTTTTCTTTTATATGTTTGTATACAGTTTAGAATCGGCATTATTTCATTAGCTGAGAATTTGTGTTTCTTTATTGTCTTTTACTTCTTTGAGTTTAGTTGCTGGCTTTCCTCGACTAACAACCTGATCTGGATATTTGTCGCCTTTGTGGCTTTCATTGAAATTGTGAGTTTATGATTAGTGTTGTTGATTGTGACTGATATACCTGCTCTAATTACCGCCAAAGATTTTTTCTCTTCTCTTAAAAATAGGAATTAAGTATTTGCCATGCGTCCCCGCACAATATTTACCACTTTCTTTTTCCTATTTACCCACAATAAACTTTGTACGTAGTGCTGTTTTCGGGGATGTTGGTCAATTTAACCTAGTGATGGCCTTCAATAACGAGGAAAACCTGTTGAGACAATGTCTTCACAGGCGTAAGATAGCCTCATATATTCTCCAACTTTTACTACATAGTATGGAAAGGAAAAACCTATCCCACTTCCTTGTTAATGTTTGTCACTGTTTCACATTGATATATCAAGGTATGATTCTAGCGCAAAAATAACTCATAAAGCAATATTGCAAAAGGGGAAATGAGTAGAAAGAGACGGAGATATTGAATTTATATAATTTAACGCGAGGCTTCACCCAGCGTAATTCATTCAGTGTGGACACTTTTGTTCGCGATTTCTTTAGCTCCTTGGTAGAAGATCAAAGCTCATAATCTAGGTCCCCCGGTTGGAAGTTCTATTCCCTGTACAAGACGCTATACCCGACCCTTGTTACCGAACTGGTAACGTCTTTTGCGAGAAGGATTCTCTCTTACTTTGGTGATTCAACTACCATATCTAAGTACCTAATTTATCTCTATCGTACTTTTTAGCTTAACATCTTGATACTCGTACGAGTCATAAAGGAGATGACCAATTTGGTGCAGCCAACAGCGGAAGACAACCATTTTCAGCAAATACGGTAAGATTCCCAACATAAAACTAAAACAAACTAGTAGAAGAGATTGCTTTTGAGGCATATTCGCCTAACTTTCCCATTCCTTAATGAGTAAGGCATCATAATATCTAACGATGATAATTAATTGTCAAAGGAAACTAAAGGAATTTTTTTTTCAACTTCTAGACTTGGCATCAAAGCATGCGTGGTGATAATGCCCCTGCTGGGTGTCACGTGGCTATTTGGTCTACTTTCGCCTGTACATAAAGCTTTCGCCTACATCTTCACCATACTTAACTCTACTCAGGTCAGTGTTCGATGGTAACTCTCTAAAGTCATCCAATCTCTATTATTATTTTACTTTCTAACCAAGTGACACACCATTACAATGGTTAGTTATATTTATTAGAATTCTGAGGAAAAAAAAGCTGTCAACTATGCAGGAGAAGACAGATGCTTCTCCATTAATGAGATATGCAATTTTCTCTCCTTCTTGGAAATCCTGATAAATATTTGAACAATTTATTTGTATATTGTGAAAGGTAATGGTCTTGAAATCATGTTTATGCTGCAGGGTTTCCTGATTTTCGCTTTACACGGTTTGCGAAACACTCAGGTAAGAAAAAACATTAGACCGATTCTACACCAACTGCATCTCATCAAGTGTTGGTGTTTCAATAAATATCCGAGTGCTAAGAACCATATTCCTTGTTGCTCGTCTATCTGCAGATCAGAGAGCGATTTGAAAGAAAGATGAACATCGTTTTTCCATCTTCCATAAAGAACAACTCCATAAGGAAGAGGTCACACGTCAATCCAAGTGAGGTTGGGAATGTATGGGCAGTTGAATTGCAGTCTTCAGCTGAATTTAAATGGAAGTCGCACTTAACTTAAATAACTGGATCCCGCCAGCCGTAAATAACAGTCAATTACTTAGAATAATTACTTAGTTAGCAGCTCTTAGTCGGTTGTGATCGGTCTGAGTCATGATCTGCAGCCAAAAAAAACTTATTCTCTTCATTATTGTTTAAGCACTCAATTAGTTGTGATCGTAACCTATCTTCTTCATGAATATAGGTTTATTTTCTAGGCGATCGTATATTTGAAGGCAATATTCATCGAAATAAACCAATCTATAGATTTAAATTTCTAATGGCTTAGTATCTTTATGACTGTCCTTCGAATAAGACCGCAGAAATCGAGAATGCCTATTCATGCCCACATTCATACTAAGGAACTTCTGGAGAATTTTACCAGGTTACGTAGTTATGATGTAACACCACCAATATAGTTGCGTTATAAGCTTGCGGAATTTTGTGGAAAAATTTGTACATAAGTACTCAGCGCAGCAATAGAACTTGTTGTTGTCGGGAGGGTTCGACTTTTCCGAAAACTGTACCGAGAGAGAGCTACTGTGGAAGATCGTTAATTTCGAGGAACTTTGGAGACAACCATGAGATTGTGTCAGTGGTGAGCTAAAAAATAATTTGTGGTGGGCTTCAATCAGTTTATTTAAGGATAATTATTACTTATTTCAGTTTATATTACCAGTATAGTTGTGTTGTAAGCATCCGGAATTTTCGAGAATACTTTTTAAATTAGAACACAGTCGTGCAACAGTAGTATTTGTTGACGGGAGGGACGGACTTTTCAGAAAGCTATACCGAGAGAGAGCAACCGTGGAAGATTGTTAATCTCGAGTTACTTTGAAGACAACTTCGAGATTGTGTCAGTGGTGAACAAAGAAGTAGTTTGCGGTGGGCTTCAATCAGTTTTTTTAAGGATAATTATTCTACTTCTTTAAGAATCGCTCCTTGGCAAGAAGATTACAACTTGTTTAATAAATTAATCAAGTCTGTTGATAAATGATGCTGTTTTTGTCTGTTAAATTGTACCGTAACAAATAATACTAATGGTCTAGCTATCGCTGACATTCAAAGTTGTTCCTTAATGAATAAATAGATCAATACGTAAATGTTTGAATAAGTAAAGAACTTATTTAGAAAGAACAGAAAAAAAAACCCTTATGACTGGATCTTTTTTTGGATCAGTTACACTTACCCATTTTTTTTCGCATTCCTAAAATAAGGAGTATCGTTTTAAATCGAAAATACATCGATTAATTTGGAATTAAATTGGGGCAACGTTAGCGGAAATGGCATAAACCAAGAGATTATAAACTATTCGGCACATCATTAAAACAACGATTAAAGAACTTTCACTCAGAGTATGCAATTTAAAGGGAAAAGCTTAGCGATAAAAATGCAGAATATTTCGATGGGCCTTGTTTTCAAATATCACTACAGTGAAAGTTAGCATTGCAGAGGAATTTCAATAAGCGAGAGAAGGAGTCGATTATGAAGATGTGCCTAACAGTTTATAATAGTCTAGTTTACGTCATACCCATTTATAAATAAACATGGATGACGAAGCATGCGATTAAGACGGAAGAAGTTAAAATAAGAATTATTCTGAAATATACAAGCACTTTTCTCTCTACACTGCTCAAATGCGATAGGTCAAAACGCTTCAAGCTTCGATTGACCTAATATATCCCAGCTAAGACGAGCGAATATTCCAGAATAAATAATCAATTATTCCATGAGCGTGGAGAGACACCGGGAGAGTAGAATGTCTCGCCCACAGAGTACATCACTACGACCCAAGAACGTCTCGCACTAAGCGCTTTTGACACGCCGCTCGTTCTAAATTGTTGGAATTCAAACATTTGGACACAAAAGTGATAGTCTGCATGACGCTTTTCTAGGGGAGAATTGTTTTTTAGGCTGAACACTAAACTTTGGCCGTTAGCCACCGTTGTTTTAAAGGCATACGAAGTAATTAGCATGTCATAGGCGAGATGAATAAATAACAATAATTTCCATTTATGCATAACGAACAGATGGCATACTAGCTTAAGCTGCTCGTTGATAAAACAGAATTTTGTTTAGGACAACTTTCATTTAACAGAGCTCATAAATAAATTACCGTTCTTACCATCAAATATTTTTTAGTTGCTTCTTCTACAACACTTAAACTACAAAAAGTATTTTAATACCGTGAAGTTTCCCAATTTTATTAGAAAAACAATGCTCTACATCAGGTGCAAGTTCCTTTTTGTCCATTGGTCCGTCTATGACAGAAAAAAAATGGAGACTAACGCCATGAACATGTGTTCAGAGATCATGATTTGCATTAAAATCTAACTCGCACGAAAGGCTTTTTACGAGGATGCCGCAAATCCGCAACTCTGAAGCGGTGTGAATCAAATATAAGTGAATCTGGAAAAATGTTAAAAAACCCGGTAATATGTTGTATGCTGGGTGAGTACGACCCTAGTTATTCCTGTTTGTTCTGCAGTAGCTATGAAACCAATCGAAATTGACTCTCCATTTGTAAAATATTTATTCCGATGTTTAAACTTACGGAACTCTAATAATGAAACATGCCAGACTCTTAACATGTCCTCTCTAGTTGCTGTCTAATTATTAAAGCTAATTATCATCATTATCGTTATTATTAGTTTCTCAATATTTTCTCTTTCCATACAATGCAAATTAAATGAAAAATAATCACCCGTAATGACACATTCGTATAAGTTGCACGCTAGGTTAGTACCACTTTAATTATATCTTGACTTTCCATTTGTGACACATTTACATCCATTTTGGAACGTCCTGTGTTCACCAATTTACCAAACCAAACAGAGAAGAAATGTCAGGTGGCGGATATTTGGCCCTGTTAATTAAACCAAAACAAAACAGATTTAAAGAAGTCCGCATTAAACTTTCAGTTCTTAATCAGAAGTGAATCTCTTATAAACTGGATTACTGAAGCCTTTTAGATTCCATATAGTGCAACGTAGGTTTCCTTAGAGCGTTCGGATGAGGCGTTATTCAGATATCGCAGTACCCAAATTTTTAGAGCTTTCAAATTGTTGTTCTGTTATTAACACTCAGAGTAGATGACTGCTGACTGCTTGCCAAAGTGGACGTCATGGTTAATTAAAACATATTTTTCTTCTAAATTATTCTTCTTTATGCCCGAAAGCAAACTTCACACTCAACACATTCCTCTTCTTTTAAAAAAAATATTCGGGCTCTGGAGGCTCCGCAGGTTCCGTTTCCTGCTGAGCCATAGTTTTGTAACTCCCAAGGATATATGGAAAAATCCCCACAAAATTTTGGAGACCAACCACTCAAGATTCAAATTTTGCAGAAGTTTTATTCGAGCGGTCAGATTTGATACCCGATTCATTCACTTAAAATGCGAGCTCAAACGAAAAATTGTTTTCTCTGGATAACACATGATAAGTTTACATCCTTTTCATTCATTTATACTTCGGTTGCGCTCCGAATAGTCCGTTAAAAAAAAATTTTCCTGAGGGTCTATCGTATCCTTAAAAATGTTTCCACATGTGACAAGTTTTGTTCAGCTAGTTGGTGAATTGCGAAGATGCTGCATTTTCTTAATAATTTCTCCGTCAGCTCCCTAGGAAGGTAATAAAATTCATGAATGGATGTTAAAGGGCATGTAGCAAGTAAAATGCATTAGTACTCGTCTTACTCGAAATCTAATAAACTTTTTCATTGTTTCAAATGTTACTCTTGAGATAACAATCAATTTATTTGTCCATTTTCTCTTCTACAGTCATCCTTCGTTTGTTGATGAAATTGCCAGGGACAGGTGAGGCAGCTTCATTCCGATTTAATATTCAAGTTCCTTTAAATAGACGGGAAAAAAGATAATACCTGACCAATTATCATATTAATGAGTTATAGACTTTCCTTTTAAAATTACATTGGATTGCGATTCAAAACTTGAGTTGGAAAGCAAAACAAAAAGTCAAAGAATAACGTTGCTATTACCCTGATCTCTGCTTCAGGGATGTAGAGGGTTTTGATGCCCATCGTCTGTTATTAAAATCAACAATATAAAAATACTTTCTCGTCTTTATCATTATCGCTTTCACTGTTGTTATCATCAGTATACATTTTTTCGTTTATTTATATATTCATTTATTTTCTTCTTATAGAGTGCCAACCAACCTGTTTCAAAAACTCCTCTTACATATTTTCGAAAAGCAAAATTTTCAGGTTTCCTTACAATGAAGTCTGCTCCATCTTGGGAGGTTATTTAGTCTCCATCGAGACTGAGGAAGAATGGCAATTTATCAATCATGAGATTCGGAAGCGTGGTACTTGGAATACTTCGACTACTAATGCGTGGCTCATTGGTTTGGAGAAGAAAGACGGGGTTTGGACATGGAAGAGTGGAGAACAGCTGAATATTTCGAAATGGCGAGATTCTGAGCCAAATGTGAACGACGAAAGGGCGGAAATATCCATGAACAGAGGCCTCTTTAATGGTATCCCTCGGAACGATAAAGGAGATGCCTACATTTGCGAGATGCCCGGAGGTAAGATCATATTCCAACCATAAAGTATATAATGTGCTGAAACATTAGCAGTCTTGCACGTGTGTCATGAAAATTGCTCTTGCTTCTTAAAAGTAAAAAACATTGTTCACAGAATATACTCAGCTCACCTAACTTGTAGGTGTGAGCGATGAATGAACTTTTAGACGCGCATAAGTAGTTGAACACACTGCCCATGAAATTTTTCGTCTATCCTTGTTGTTTTGAACATAACACATCGAAGTACTTTTATTTTTGTGTGTCCGAGTTTTCGTTTCTTATACAAGTCAGTGATAAATATGTTATTCACCGGCTGGAAGGTCTTGAGCACCGGTAGTTCAGATAAATTGCACAGTTTTTCCTAATACGGACCGACCTAGGTTGGTGAATAACAATTTCTTTTTTCCTTGAAATTAACGAAATCTTTCCTTAAGAGCCCTAATGAGTTAGGGCTGTAAGTGCGGCAAGACCTTCCTTGAACAAATTTTGAGCTAGTAAATGGTGGTTGAAACAGATTGAGGTAATGTAAATTAAAAAGAGGCCTCACCGAATATTTTTATTTGGGTAATGAAAACGGTAATTTAAGAGGCCTTCAAACAAACTTTGAAACAATTTTTAACAATTATCTGTCACAATTTGACCCCTATCAATTAGAGAGCGTGTAAGAAAAAACCGCTTGTCCCCTTTAAAACAAATGAACAACAACAAAGGCGTTGGTTTGGCAAATAAACTGAACTGGAAAGTAATTTTAAGTAGATTGAAATCTATGTTTTGAAGTTGTGGGAGTTTTCTCGTGGAACTGGTCTTTCATCAAAAGGGGAATTTTAAAGCAGCTTCTTCTCGTTGAATTCCTTTGTTTACTGTTGCGAAATTTATAGTACTAATGTCCAATTTGAACGGACCTGCAAAGACTTACCGAAAGCGTATTTGAAGTTAGAAGACCTCGCTCACTGTTCACCAAGGAAAAAATTATCTGAGAGAATTCAGATACATAATGAATGAAATTACCATTAATGAATTCAATTGCAAAGAAATACCTCACGTTTTAACTTTCTGAGTTACTTCTAGTAAGGTTTAGCTTAATTTCAAGCGGCTTTTAGTCCGCGCGTTAACCCATATTTGACATATTTGCTACCAATATTCCTCTCAAAACCAATTATTTCTTACAGGCAAACAAAGTGATCTAAGAGAGAGAAAGAAAGAATTAATAAATTATCAATCGGCTTGATTTGCTCCAAAACGATTCGCTTAAATATACTGTGCAGCCGGTAAAACGAAATAAATTTATAAAAAATGGTAACAAAGCAGGAGATGTAATCGGCGGCTCGCTCAAGCGATACCGTGCCCGTAGGCAGAGATAGGAAAACCCGGACCGCATTAAGTACCAATAAGATTCCAGGATTCGTTACCGTGCCCTCTGAGAAAAGAAAATTACAAATGCAGTTCTTTTGAGAAAGGTTATCGGAAAAAAGCGTGTCGGAAGTGTAAGCGATAACCTGAGAGGTATTGCTGGTAGCCTTTAGGTCAAGGTTAGACTTGACCTCAGGAATTCAGGGACATCTAGGAAATGTTACTTTAAGGAGGAGGCATCACGGGTTTAAACAACCTAATTTAATTGCAAGACTGACTTTAAATTCTAAACTGCATGAGCTAATCCTAATTAATTTATCTTTAAATTTTATGTCCCTATTGATTATCGTTACCCAGATAATCTTTTGAGATTGTCGCGTGCACTTTAAAGTTTTGCTCTTTGCCCGTGACAACTGTATACGGTTAAATGCGTATCTCCAGTTGCACATTTATGGGAGCCTACATTCACATTTAATTTTACGTTTTTTAAGTCTGATTAGATAGAGGAGGAAGAATATGGGACGGAGTCGGGGAGGTGTAAGCTCAACGAGGAACTAAGTACTATTCAAAAACTCGATTACCAAAATTACATGAATTCACAAATAACCTTACAATCATAATCTTAGCTGATGTGAAGTTAACTAATCCACAAAAGCAGGCCAGAGTGGTGGACGCCGTAGTGAAGAGAGATGTATAGTGTTGATTGACACTGATCAAACAAATACATATGATGTAAAAAAAGAAAAAAGAATTAATTGAGGAATGAGTCCCATTTTCTGTCTCATTCATTTTTTCCTTTATTGTGATTGTGATTATAATCTTTTCATGTTATCAATGCTATTATAATTATCACTTTGTTTTTCATCATTAGGATAATTGGTGTTTTTGTTTTCATCTTCATCATCATGTAGAATGCCTAAATATAACTTTTAAAAACTCTTGGTACATAATTTCGGTGGATGGAGAGTCCTGGTACTGGAGTAGACACACTTGCTCAAGTCTAGGAGGGGACCTAGTTTCCTTTGAAACCCAAGAAGAATGGAGGTTAATTAATGACGAAATTCAAAGGCGAAACACTACGAACTATGAAAATAAATGGATAATTGGTTTAAAAAAAAGGGCCAGGAATTGGACCTGGGTGAGTGGAAGACCGCTGACTATTTCCAAGTGGGGACAAGGGGAGCCAAGTGGTGAACACGACGCGGCTTTCATGTACAAGAGGTTCCGTAATGGCGAACTGGGCGTGTTTGGTACTCCTAATAATGAAAGTTGGAAAAAACAGCACGCTTATATTTGTGAGATCCCTAAGGGTGAGTTGATGTGTTGTTGTTTTTTTCCTTTTTTGTATTGTTATTTTGAGTAAACTCAAAGGCACTAGAAGCGCTTAAGGGCAATAAAAACATTATTTGCCAACGTTTGTGGTACTCACGAGAGAAGTTATAAAAACCCTCAGACAGTCAGAATCAAGGTTACACTTACCTTTGCGTAAATTAAAATATGTTTGAAACAATCTCAATGAACGTTTTCACGATATACATGTCTACCTTCAACCTTGTGAACAGGGGAAAGTTACAGATGGTTCTTTTACTATCACTTTTACGAATAACAACGGTAATGAAACTGATGGTGAATACCAGTTGCAAAGAATTCTCAGTCCAATTGCTTTTTTAGATGATAATGCATGATCATGTGAAGTGGGTTATCTTTTTGTGAAGAGCTTGTGACTCATATCGGTTGAGAACCATGCCAATTATCGTCTTCTGAAACAGGTTGTTCTTGAGTGGAAAATTCACTTTTAGCAGCCATTGGTCTCATGTGAATTTTTTTCGGTAGTGTTGGATAATGCGTTTCGAATATCTGATAAAATGCTGGGTGTTTAGAATGAAATGACACGTGAAGTGTAAACATTGAGTGAATCTAATGAGGCCAAATGGAATTTTATTGGTGGAATACAATCCAAGCAATTACCAAATGTTCATCCAGTGCAATGATTGGGTATATTTTGATTGGACTTGGAACGTTGTTTTCATAGTACGCGACGGAAGTAAGCTTTTTCAGTGGCCGTTGTATGAAAAGGAGCGGATAAAATGCTTTTAAACTTAAAAATGATACAACAAGTTAAATGCGAACCTTTCATATCCTGATAAATTTCAACCTACATCGACAAGGCTCTTGCGAAGGCTACGAACCATTTCATTTACCAAATGAGTTCAAAATTTCAGGTTAATGTAATTCTTTGCGCACGGCCCTCTGATTCCCTAACATCATTTACAAGAAAACAATACCAAAACGCTGTGATTGGGGCAAGATATCCAAATGTTATGATGTGATTGGTGCGGGATATATACCCTAATGTGGCAGTCGGATTGGTGTGAAATGCATGCAAAGAAAACGGCAATCTGATCGCTGCGAAATACATACCCTAATGCTGCAGTCTGATTGCTGCGAGCAAAATACCACTCTACGCCCAAAACAAAGTACAACAAATAACACGTTCTTAGAAAAGTAAAGCTACAAAATGAATGAATTGACAAAAGCCATTATTTTGTTAATCTTTTCCTCTCAAAGTGGTGTTAACAGTGGAGATGGTCAGGGTATTTGTGATGTATTCCAATAGTGTCCTCTGGCATAGCACACATCAATCGGTTTTCATGTCGAAGATGGAATGTTTTGCGAAACGTTCCCCTTTAAACACTGTTGTATCGAGGAAAGTGATGTAGTTCTCTGATATTTCAGCCGTGAATTTAATAGTAGGGTGGAAACAGTTGTGCGATAAGCTGGAGTAGTGTCTCCTAAAAGGCTAATGTTCTCTCAGTAAGGCCGTCACAACCTGAGATCATAGGTCTATCGACCGGTATAGGTTTCTGTATTTTCGTGAGCGTATAGAATATTGATATTCTGAGCGGATTGGGAGTTTGAGAAGCCATTTCTTAGTCATGTCATCAATGTTTTTGCCCCGATTTGGTTAATGATCTCATTAAACCTTTTCCGCGTGCTTTTTACGAATGGTGCTCTGAGAGGTTTGTAGTGAATTCTACTACTCTGCTGTCGCGTTGCAATTTTGACCTCCTCTATCTTTTTGTCTTATTTGTGATGACTGTTGTTGCACCTTTGTCTGCTTTTTTGAGGTTCAGAGCAGAGTTGTTTTTCAACTCTTGCAGAGCTGTGACCTCATTGCGTTACAAACTATGTTTTGGCTTCGTTACAGTAACCTCTTCAAGTTGTGCGTTGACACTTTCTAAGTAGCTCTCAAGGACAATAGAGGGCTGAACCGATGGCATCTAGTTTGATTTAACATAAAATGGGTGCGTTTCTTTGTTTTGTCCGTGAAAGATGTAGAGGCGCACGCGTCTCGCAAATTGTTCATAATCTCGCAAGAGTTGTTGCCTAATTTTACGTTCGTTTGTCACGGGTGTTGGGATGAGTTTAAGACATTTTGATAGCACGCTGATTGACTTTCAGAGAGTTGACAGTTTGAGAATTTTTTTCGGAATTTTTCTTTATCTCCCCATCTTTAGCTAAAAGGCTACATTTTAAATTGTGTCGACGCTCTTTACGTCTTAGGCTTTTTCCGCTTCCGGTATTGTTACAGCTAGCTTTTTAAGAGTCAGAGAACATACTGATATATTTTCCATCGCTTTTATTTGCAAGTGTATAAATAAGCTCTTTAAGGTCGAAAATTCATTCCTTCATTCGGCTATTCACTGTTTTTTTACACTGTTCGCCGAGTGCTTTCCTTTTAGCGGTTGCCTATCTACATGTATGTTCTTACGAGCTAAGAGTTCGTAGTTAGCCCTCTTTCTTTGGCTCTCAGCCTTCTATGGTCAAAGTTATTCATGGCATTAACTAAGCCCTGTTGACCTTGTTTTTTATTTCTTTTACTTCGAACAATATGTGCGCCATTCCTTTATAATACTAATTAGTCGCTATTAACCTTTACTTAAATTGCCTCGTATTCATATTAAAAACGTGTATGGTATTGTCTTCAAAGAAGAGAGGAGGCTTTTCAAACTAATTAGATAAATATTAATATTTCTTTTTTTTTCATCCTTTCGTCATCAGAAGAATCATTAACAGTATCGTCACCAACATGGACAGCATCACCAACCTACACAGCTTCACCAACGTGGACAGCATCACCGACATGGACAGCATCACCAACATACACAGCATCACCAACCTACACAGGATCACCAACATGGACAGTGTCGACAACAATGACAGTTTTACCAACACCGACTTCACTATCATCATCAACAACTGAAGGTTGCTTATTTTCCGAAAGTTAGGCTTTTTCCGATTTCACTTGACATCTTTTCAGCTTTCACGCCACCCCTTTCTGTAGCGAGGGCTTTGTCTTAAAAGTGTGGGAAAGACAGTATCCAGTAGTCTAATTCGTGTTTCTGAAAAACGCTATTGTGGCTAGCTTCATAACCGAACATAAACGGGTATACAAGAGAAACTCTTTAGTATTTTGAGTAAGGGGTATTTCTTGAGGTAATGTTACAATGATTCCATGATAGAAATCTTAGGAACTCTGTTCTGTTTACTATTATATGCCAATCTAAAGAAAAAAGTTTCGTTGGAAATTTGGAAAAGCAATCTGAATGTGTCTTCCAATGGCTACTTCAGCTTTGTCAAGGCGCACTGATGACAAAGCAGAACCATTCTGATTAACAGTAAGCTAAGGTTAAAAAGTAACAAACTTTTGCTTTTTGTTACAACGGCTTTTAGGTAAGACGCAGGACCTTGTTGCAGTCATTTCTGGCGGAGCTGAGGTGATTCGAGGACTCAAAGAAAACATCACATTGGATGGCTCACTCTCATATGACCCTGAGGCTGCACATGGTGACCAATCGGGAATGAACTTTACGTGGCATTATGGTGAGATCACTGGGAATTACTCCTATGTGCAGGGAAAGAAAAGAGACTTCTTTATTGCGGTAAACGAGTCAGCTTTTCACTATAATAGAAGAGCATCTGGCGTGCGAGTTTCCTTGAATACAGAGGCTATGTCTCTCAGTGATATCTACATAGCTAGACTGGTTGTGACCAAAGACTATCGCAATGCTAGCGCTTATCAAGTCATCCATTTCTCGAATGGAGATCCCCCTAAAATATATCAAAGGTAAGAAAGTTGGCGTGTTGTCGATGCTATCATTGTGGCTGTTGCTTGTTCTTTTTGTTGCTACTGATATCCCTATTTAGTTTCCTATTTTCTTATTGCTGCTTCTGCTTCAGTTGAAGTTCTTGCTGTTGATTTTGCCATTGCTGTTGTTGTTGTTGTTGTTTTGTGATGTCTTGTCTTGTTTTCCCGAAGTGCCGCTGTATTTTGCCTTTCTTCCTCTGTTGCAGTTATTATGACCACCATTGTTCTCAACAAGCAAGGCCGTAGTTACGCTACATTGATCTACATTCTCATTTAGTAATCGACATTCGTTCCTTATTTCAGGTGTTTCATAAATTGTCTGCCTAAAATCAGCCCCTCAGTACGACTTAGTGTCCGATCAGAATGCAAGGGATTACAGTGCTTCAAAATTTCTTCATATGAGTGGATACTCTACCAGCGATATGAGGGAAACACGTCCACTGTTTGGCAAAGAAAATATAATTTAGAACTCATTACAAGTACACCTCTAAATGCAAGCAACATTGTTATAAATGGAGGTTCCCTTGCTGCTGGAAATATGTACCGCTTGGCATTATTTATCACAACTAACGACGGTTTATGGGCGATGTCAGCCTACGACATTTCCACCGCGTTACAGCCCACAAGGGGGACATGCTCGATCACTCCGTCAAGTGGCATCTCCTTGGAATCACACTTTAATCTGAGCTGTATCAACTGGACAAGTGACAGCACCCCTCTGTCCTACCGGTTTCAATATAGACTAGAGAACGGTATGTACACTGTGTTATATCATGGCGTCAACAACTCCATAGTTACCTTTGGGATACCGCCTGGGAACAATGCAGAAAACTATACCATGAGATTCAACGTTGTTGTTACTGATAGCTTCGGAATTTCTGCCTCTCCTGTTAATCTAACAGTACAGATAAGTTAAGTTGGTAGGTTCTGTAATATTGATGTAGTTGGGAAATTCTGTTGACATAATTTCGTCATTTTTTGAAAGCTAGCCATCGGAGGGTAAAAAAGCAAACTTTTTCTAAATGTGTAACTTATCCAATATTGACCAATGCTCTTTCTGTAGGTTAAACCTTCCCAGGGTCTAAGACCAGATGAAATCACAAGCCTGGAGGCCATGATCCAGGAAGTCATCAGAAAAGGAGACTTGGGAAAAGCGGCACAATTAGCAAACTCTGTCCTTCAGATTGTTACACAAGAAACCAAGATGAATTTGGAGAAGAAAATCAAGGTAAATGCGATTACAAATGTTTTATATTTCATGGACGCACTATTCGTGTAATAGTATAATGATATCTCTGCGTATCCAAGTATTTGTACATACGTGTGTTAATGTATTGTGGTACTCATGACTTTTATAATCCAACTGCACTGAGTAGACTACAAATAATACACAGAGAATAATACATGCTCCCGTAGATATGGAATTTTTCTAGGAGCTTTTAACTCGATAGCTCACGAGTGAGCGCAGCGAAAGAGTGAGATGTCGAGTTGAACACGAGAAGAGAAATTCCATATCTACAAGCAACCATGAATTACTTCGTTTATCATACAAACACAATAGCTCTTTACTGAGAAGAAAAGGCGACTTCATTTATGAATTAAAATAAATGAATCGACATTCCCCGAATAATAATCGTAGACTACGTCGGCCCTAGCTCCTAAAATGGAAAAATGCGTTGAATCATGATTAAAAAAACAACAATGGTCGTAATTTTCAATTTACAAAATTCTCAGTTATTGACTTTGTCCTTGCCGACAGAAGAGGTCTTTCAGGTAAACGGCAAAAATCGGCTGGTGGCAAATCTTCCAGTTGTCGATTTTCATCCTCAGCCGGGAGAAATGCTAACACCAAAGCCACTGAATATGTAGCTTTCGGTTTTTCTTTTAGTATATTGGTTTTCTTCCCCTTCTAAGAAAGTTTCAACCTCACTGTCTGTCAGCAATACGGATTTTTTAGTGTTTTAGCCGCCATAATTCGAGAAAGCTCCGACAAACAACTCTAATTGAGAATCGAGAGGGCTTCGCCTTTAATTAATCAACCAGACCGAGTGGCGCCAATGGAGAGTGACGTGTCAGCAGCTCATTGGCTTTATCAACACACGTTAAAAATAAATCCCTGTGTAACACTGCAGTTTATGTGATAAATAGTATTTATGTGAACTAATTTATTCGTGTATTCGTGCACTCATGTACTCGTATAGTAGTGTACTCGTGCATTCTATTATTCGTGTAGACGTTTATGTTTGTGTACCTGTGCTGTCGTATATTCGCATGCTAGAAGGTTCTTGCATTAACATATATGCGATTGAACTTCATTGCATTTCAAGGTTGTAGACTTTGTAATCAAAACTATTACGTCAGTGAAGGTAAACAACACTGCAGACCTGCTTCAAAGCTCCTCCGTGATTGGTTCTGCCCTTCAAGTCTTAGAAAAAGTCTCTCCCGAGTCATTGGTAGGTAAAATAAGATCGATCGTTTATCATAAAGAATGACACACATGTAGAGGGATATAAAATTGCCACAATCGGCATAAAAATTATTTATTGCTTTTTTCATGAGCTAGAGTTCTACATCGCTGTCGGTTGTCTTGATTTAGTTTTATAATGCACAGGCTAAAAATGTTTGAGAAAAAATGCCAAAAGGCGTTTTAGAATTCCTTTACCTAAACAAAAATGGTTTAAAGGCGACGATACCTCTCTAAACCCGGGCTCCTAGAAATAGAAATGTACTGTGCTGAGCAGCAAATAATTCCATGTTTGTTCATAACGCACTTTCAGGAACTGTCATTATCGGCTGTCGATTCGCAAACGACCTTCTTAAGGTCTATCGTCCAGTTGAAGGACGTTGCTGACATGTCTTTAGTCACTCAATCAGCAGAAAACTTAGTTTGGTGTCTTCGAAGTGTGCTAAAGATATCCGCAGAGATGGCTTCAATAGATTCCATCTTAAGCTTCCAAGAGCAGGTATTTTGTTGGCTGTTGTAGTCTAACAGCGATATCTAGTTACATATGAAACTTCAAGCTGCACTTAAGTCGGCTTCCCTCATTTTTAACTGACACATTGCGTGTCAAGCTGGTGCCGCTGTCAAATCACGCGATAAAGTTGCCATTATCGCTACTTACAATAGGTCGTCGCAAACCTTACAAGTGCCTCAAAAAATTAATTTTTTTTTGTAATTGTCCCTGCTAAGCTCTTTTTGTTAGTCTAGCTTTGCTTCTTTTTGTTATTTTTACTTGTTTGCTCGTGATGTTTTGTTTCATTTTACAGGGTGAGAGGTCTGCTAATACTGCCCTAAAAGTGCTGGGAAAAGTTGCAGACGCATTGTTAGCCCTGAGAGTCCCAGGTGAAAACATGATATCGATCTCCACGAGTCAATTGAACATGACATTAGGGCGACATAGCCCGAATAAACTTGCAGGGCTGCAGATAAAGGGTGGAAGTGGCAGCTTCATTTTACCACCATGGCCTGTCACAGGAAGGAACAGAACAAGTTTTGTCGACACCCAGGTAAGGGATTACATCAATATAAGAAACGAGCGCATATCAAAATCGATTTGGTCGTGGGTGACTTCGGAAAGTCTGATAACCCAAGACCAAACGCTTTGGAAGGTACAGTCTCTGTTAGGCATCCTGAACTCTTTTCTCGTTTGGCTTCCATAATTATGGTCAGTTAGCGATAATTATCATGTCTCTTAATCCTCAATACCTTAAAGTCAACAAAAAGTTTTGATTTATTCTTATTGCAGATGCTATCAATGTCATTCAACCCCTACACCTGGGACAGCACCAAGGAGCGAGTCGACTCTGAGGTTCTATTTCTGGACTTAAAGGACAATAAAAGCGAGCTCTTGGAAGTGTCAAGTCTACCAGAAGACATTGTTATCGTTATTCCACCAAAACCTCGGACAATGCCCAAGGAGCTATGGTACTTCACGACAGATGACGATTTACGTTTCCACGAGATAGCTGTCAAGTACGAAAACACTCTGATACAGGTAGAAGTCAAACCCCAAGAGCCAACTGTACTTCTGTTTGTTTACTTGCGATTTGGTCAACGGCCAACGAGTCGAAACTACGATCTCAATGCCACAATCTCTCAAAATGGACAGTGCGTTTGGACTGCAAGTGCGCATGACAAAAAGGAGAGACAACCAGAATGCTCGTCGAACCCACCTACCCCAATAGCAACATTGGCCAGGCATCCTGGAAAATACTTTCTGGGCGTAAAAAACTATAATGCCACCACGACCACCCCACACAGGAGAAAGAAAAGATCGTGTTTTACAGCTGGACGGCAAAAGCGCTCTTGCGTCGAAGTCAAAGATCCCCCACCTACCCTACCCATGAGCAAAACTGCATCTGTGACACCAGCTTATGATTCCAAAACCGATCAGAACTATACTCTGAGGGTGACCTTCGGTAGCTGTGTATACTGGTCAGCGAAAGTTGAGATGTGGGTAACAAAAGGCTGTCGGGTGAGTCGGTGTAAAGTGTTAACATTATCGAATAATTTTTATAATGTGGAATTAGTTCAGACACTTTTCAGAGAATTCGTGGGTTTCACGTAATTGTGGAAAAATGAGTGCTCTATTGTGATCATCTTCGCTTATTTGGCAACTATAAATCTAGAAGACAAAACTTTGTCGAGCCCGTGTGTAGTCTTCCACCGCAAAAAATAAAATTATTCTCATAGCTAATCACGACCTTTGAATACCTTTGAATGGACAAGACGCATCATTAGCACTGAAAACCGAAACAGTGATTTTCTCTCTGGACAATTCCAGATTTTAGGAGCATTGGAGAGATTTATTAACTGCAGCTGCGATCACCTGACATCCTTCGGGGGAAGTCTTTTGGTTAAACCGAATCCTATCGACTTCGACAAGGTTCAAGTGCAGATTCAAAAGTTGCCAGAATCTGGAAATATCAGAGTTATTTTGGCGGTGGCGTTGGTTTTCTTAAGTTACGTGATTGTGCTTGTTATCGTCAGGAAGGCAGACATAGAAGACTCTAAAAATGTAAGTTCTGAACATATTTTGTATTATGTAGAACTTAATACGCTTTGAAAACTTGCAGAATTCATATTTTTCTAAGTATCCTCAAAAAAAAGTTTTTTAATATCAACAATATATATATATTTTTTTCTTTAAGTAAGGGAAAAAGTAAAAAAAGGTAAATCACCGATTCATTAATGGTATTATCATTTTTCTTAAGAACGTTTTACCAGTCCATTTGCCTTCCTCTCCAGAGAGTACATATGGATACGAGATAGTAATAACTACAGGAGTCTGGATATACTCAGGCACAACAGCTCAAGTTGCTATGGAGATTTACGGTTCTGACGGAAGGAGTGGCATTCTTCAGCTCAGCCAAGAAGAGACTGGTTCAATTGACGTGTTCTTCTCTCGTGGTAACTCGGCCATGTTTGTACTGTATGTTAACAAATCTCTTGGTGTGATTCGAGAAGTGAAGATTGGTCATAACAACTTTGGTGGCAGTCCTTCGTGGTTTTTAGAGGAAATTTTCATTCGGGACGTACAATCCAATCAGTCTTGGAAATTTATGGTCAGTCAGTGGTTTGCTCTTGAGCGCGGAGACGGGCGTATCGAGCGAATGTTTCAAGCAACGGTATCTCAAATGGACTTTGCCAGTGAGGTTGCAAAACGCTGGCGGAGAGGGCTTATGGAACTACATATCTGGGTGTCAGTTGCTGCCAAACCAAAGAGAAGTCACTTTTCAAGACTACAGCGGGTTTCTTGCTGCCTTTCAGTGCTTTTGACATCCATGTTTGCAAACGCGATGTTTTATGAGCTCCAAGGCAAATATGAACAACCTATTCAAGTTGGACCGCTGAAATTCTCGTGGAGACAAGTAGTTACTGGTATTGAAAGTGCGCTCATTGTGGCACCAATAAACATACTAATAGTGCTTTTATTTAAAAAAGCATCCAAAAAGTCCTCGAGTAACAATAGTCCTTGCTATAAGGCTAATTTAATCAAAGGTATCGCCTGGTTCTTGTTTTTCGGTTCTTGTGCTATTTCTGCTACGTTTACAATCTTCTATAGCCTGATTTGGGAAAAGAGTGTCAGTGAGCAGTGGCTGTCCTCAATGCTTATCTCCTTTGCTCAAGATGTCACAATTATGGAACCAGTTAAAGTGTTCTGTACAGCTGTAGTTTTGGCGGCCATTATCAAGATGAAGGCGAAGAGATCAACGGTACCTGCATGTGAAGACTCTAATCAAGTTGAAAGCGGTTGCTCAAAACAAAGGCTGTGGACGTTGAAATTAGCGGAAGTAGAAAAGATGAGGAAACGCCAGGCCAAGAAACAGAACCTGTCACGTTATTTCACAGAGTTGGGTATCTACTTGGTTTTCGTTTTCTTGTTAATGGTAGTGTGCTATGGAAACAGAAATGACCATCGCTACTTAATGACCAGATCAATCCGAGATGGACTGCCCAATTTCAACAATGTGAGTAACATTTATTGTGTTTGGAGAAATCGTTAAAAGACTGATATTACCCAACGATTGATTCTGGATTGCCAAACCCTATTTGAAATCTATTTTCACGACATAAACATATCCTCCAAAGCGTAAACACCTCTTTTCTTTATCGGGAATTATTGCTACTTTTCAAGTCCGTGGGTTGTGTATAGAACAACTGTTATGATCACATTTCGAATTTTGGTTAGAATCTGTATCAATTCTTGTCAGACTTTGCATCATAATGGCTTGGCTCCCTTACCTGTTTCTAAATGTTCCTGATCCACCAGCGAGTCATGCCTCCATCCCAGTCGGTGAAATCCGACCAACACATCTCCCATTCTTGACTTCCTTTTTATTTAGTCCGTTTTAAAGATCATAACCATAATTAGCGATACGAAAGGTGATGCAGTCACAAATTCTAAGTAACGTATTAATTTTTATTGAACTCAGATGGCAGATGACAGGAAGTACTGGAGCTGGCTGCGGGAAGTTTTCATTCCTGGAGTGTTTTCCGGTAGATGGTACAACGGTCAGGAAGAGAAAAAAACAATGTACATTGGTAATAAACGCTCTCTTCTCGTCGGGATGGCTCAATTAAGGCAACTGAGAGTGAAATCGAGTAAGTCCTTTCTTTTATTTACTTTTAAGTCTAACTCACCCTAAAGGAGACGCCCAGAAAATATATTTTTTTTTCTGTCAAAGTGTTAGGCATACGTTGTCAAGATTTTGATATTCTACTTAATTTTGAATTGGTCTGTACACCTTTTAAAGAGAGAAAACGGGCACAAGTGAATATCCGGTTTTTAACTAAATTTACCTTTACGATAAAGAATATGGGAGATGTGCTATACCTGTATATTGAATTAGTTCCAAAACAAACTTTCTAATAAATGTCCCTTTTTTTCATTAAACTTACAGCACCATGCAACGTGTTAAAATACATGAAGACAACTTTCCAGGAATGTTACGAAGGTTATTCGGAAACAAACGAAGACAAGACCGCTTTCTATGAACCGGGCTGGAGGTTTGTCGACAACTCTACAAGAGACGCAGATTTATTTCGACTTTGCCCGAAGCCATGGCGATATCAAAATGCGGAAGAAAGTGGTAGCGGGTCAGAGTGGGGACAGTTCTCATTTTATCGTGGAGGAGGATTTGTAGCAGACCTCGGGTACAAGAACCATACGGGGTTCAAAGCCGTAACCACTTTGCAAAACAACGGTTGGCTTGGCAGGCAAACCCGGGTGGTTCTCGCACAGTTTTCCGTGTTTAACCCGTCGGTGAATATTTTAGGTGTTGCCACATACTTTTACGAAGTTGAGGCATCAGGACTCAAAAAAGCTTTGGTACAAACTGACATTCTTTCTCTTGATCCTACAAACACAGCTTCATATCAGTTCTATTTGATTTGCATTTTACTATACGCTGTATCCGTTCTGGTGTTTTTGGGAAGAGAATGCTTCAAGCTTTTCAATCACCGTTCCCGGTATTTCCAGTCCCTGTGGAATTGGGTGGAGATGTCCCAGGTTGTTTTCTTCGTGTTGGCCGTGGTTTTGTACATAAAACGACAAATCATAGTCTCTTCAACATGGGCAAGGTTAAAAGAAAACAGTTATGCAAATATAAGTTTCAAAAAAGCTATCATTTGGCATGAAGCAGAAAATGTTGTACTTGGAATCCTGATGTTTATCGTCACTGCAAAACTCTTGCGAGTCATTCGCTTCAATAAACATGTTGCTGTATTCTCCAAAGCACTGACGATATCTGCACAATCTCTTTCATCCTTTAGCATTGTCCTATTGATTCTCTTCGTGGCATTTCTTCACGCCGGTGTATTGATGTTTGGCACTGGATCTGAGCGCTACTCCTCAGTGCTAAAAGCAGCTTATTTCCAACTCGAACTGACTCTTGGAAGAGTGAAAGCCAGACCAATCAGTGAATTAGCAGAGGTAAACAGCACATGCGCTAAGATATTTGTCTTTGCTATTCTTTTCATCCTAACAATTATCTGCATGAACTTTTTCATCGGCGTAATAAACGATGCACTTCTGGATGCAAAGGATACCGCAAACGAAAGTGAGTTGCACGAGCTCGTTGATGAGGTTCGTTGCAAAGGCTCAAAAGAACGGAACACATTTTTCGATACTGTCAGCAGTAGACTGAGACAACTGAAAGTCTCCCAAGCATCAAACACGGAAGAGAAAAAAGCAGTAGATAGAACCATTACCCTTGATTCCAAGAAGAGTTCAAAAATCAACTTTGACCAAATCAGTGAGGCCATCAAAGCTTTGAGGGGAAAAAAAGGCCAAGAACCAGGAGAAAAACAGCCGAAATACTCAAGAGGAAAATCATTTTTCGATGGAATTAGCAAATTCTTGAAAACACTGGGAAGAATGAACCATGACGAACACTGCAAAGGTAAAAAAAGGAAGAAAGTTCGATTTCAAGAGGATGTCGCTAACTCTCATCTTCGGAAATTAGAGAAAAGAGGGTATGAATTGTTTCAGCGGCTTGATAGGGTTATGGCGGGTTTCTCAAAAGAGGACGAAGAATATCATTATCTAATGGAAACAATGCGAGCCTGTGACTTCTAAAGAGAGAGGAAATAGATAAATGGTGAAAGGAATAGATCATATACTCGAGAATTAGACTGAAAGATCGGGACTGTAGTCTACATTACCCCGTGATCATTGGCAAATGGCTGAAATGCTTCGCAGAGGCGATCAAGTAGAAATAATTTTTTGCCAGTTTCCTTCAGAGTGTATTATGTTTGTATGTAGGTCCATCTAAATTAGATAATTAAAACGTAGCTTCACGACCTGATGATTAGTTTCTCGAAGCGGTGCTTAGGGAAAGGCCTCGTTAGAATGTCAGCAATCATCTCATCAGTGGCAAGATATTTACAAAAAATTGCTCCATTTAGTGCTTGTGGAGTACCAGCAAACGAAAACTACCCCTCGTCGGTGCTACCCCAAGGTAAAGAAGAACCAGACGAAACTTTTTGTCGCCATTCCTTCACCATCTTCTTTCAAAAATTACTTTTGACATGTACACTCAACCGTCTATGCTATCGCTCGACGTAAAGCGTACTTTTTGATCTCTACAAACAACGGTCTAAAAGCGACGATCAACAGAGAATTGACCCATGGGTAAAAAACTAAAAACTGAGCTTTCCAAAACACTGACAGCACATGTTAGCTCTTTTTTTAAGTCTTCCTCCCCCTCCCCCCCCCCCAAAAAAAAAAAAAAAAGAAAAGAAAAGAGAAGGAAAAAAACATACCTAAATGGGGATACTGTGCACGGAAACAGTTAATCTATTTTGAAACACACAAGTGGAACAATTTTGGCTGGAAATTCCCCGCGCAAAATGATAAAGTAGAAAATACAAAGCAATCTGTCTGACGCAAAATCTAAGGAAAGAATTGAGTCAATGACAGGAAACAACAAAAGTTTGACGAAGGAAAAATACAGATTTTTTGAACACGAAGTTTATTCAACTACGGATACTTTGTTACCCCAGTAATTTACCATTGACTTTGACAGCTTGAAAACGAAATATCCGCACACGCGCAAACGGTTGAACGCTTTGTCAAGTGATAATAAAGAGCGGGAAGCAGAAACTCATCCCAGCGGCCAGTTTGAAGACAGAGAAAAAGGTCATCGTAGAGAGGTAAAGGACCACTAGCGTAAAATGACATCTTTTTTTTTCGAGGGTAAATCGATTCTCATAGTAAAAGAAAAAAATAAAATATTTATTGGGGCCTATAAAGAGCTAATGTGGTCAAAGTAGAGGAAAACCTAGTTCAAGTATTCAGAAGGGAAACCTCGAGGAAAAACGAAATCAGCAAGGTGAGATGAGTCAACCAGTTTGTGAACAAACGTTACACTTTGTTTTTTCTGTAATTATATAAGCTGTCTGAAGACTTTCTGTCAGGCGAGCTTACTACGTACACATTGCACCGCAACTTTCCTGGTCACTCTTTGATCATCTCAGTTTTTGTTGGATCTGTGAAGAGTTAACTTTTCCGCTGTTTGGCGGGACTCAAGGGAAAATTTCGTTTGAGAAGAGGTGGTAAACTTGAAATAAAGGCCGTTTTAGACGAGTAGAAACTGATGGAAGTTCAAGAGTAAATCACAACGAAACTTTTTTATAATCGATACTGAAAATCTGCTTTTTGGCTTCGCCGACGAGAAGCACCTTTCTATAAAAGGTGTCATTTTGCGTCGGTAAAAAAACATTTCCTCTGAATCATGACCTTCTTAATAGGGAAAACAGGTCCCAAAAAAGAGGCAGAAACCGCACCCATGGCCGTAAGGTTTTTCTACCCCTTTTCACGTTATAACGTTGGCCCAAATGAAGATGTGTTCGCTAAACTTTTCAATGAAAGTGCGCACGTAGAATAGAAAATTGTCGCTCGAAAGACGTTCACAAAACTAAAAAACCATCAAATCTGAGAAAATTTCCTCTAAAACATTTAATAACCGTAAAGTCAGGGATGTCGCTCTTTAAAGAAAAAATTTAGTGAGCTACAATATTATCACAACCATTAAGATCTACTACGTGTGATGGCTTAACTCGCCGAGTTTAAATCTAGTTTCAAAACACATTATAATCAGCTTTAAAACTCTACTTAAAAGTACTGAGTGTGGTAATGTTAATTACAGTTTTCGATATATTCAAACATTGAGACTTCTCCCCCGTCATCGCATAAGTATTGAACAATCGAGTCAGTAAAAACTGTCTAAAATACAAAACGTGCACTATATCTTATCACAGTAATCAAATATTTGTCCAGACATTCAAAACTGATTAAATCAAATTTGAAACTTATTCTCCGGTCTCAGTTTCTGTCCCACTCAAATATTTCCTTTGATGACGAAAAGCAAAGTTTCTACAAAAAAAATTTTCTTGGTATTTGGAGAAATTCTTAAACCCAGAATACAGAACTTAAGCAAATATTAACAATGACGTCAAAAACTTAACGATCTAAGTCACAATCTCACTCCGAACATTATCTGCGCCTTCTCCACCATGAAACAGGAGAGGAGTGGAACCGAGGCAGCGGTTTGGGTACAAATTCATTGAGCTAAAAAAGTTTCGAAAACTATAAAAAAATGGCAAAAGTTTGTATAATTGAGTATGAGTGCTTATTTTAGGCAGGATTTGGAATGTATACCAGCATAAAATTTGTCTTCTCCGTTTAGTGAGGAAGGAAAAGCTATAACTATCAAGTTCTACCCACCCGACAAAGCTTGTCACTTTGAGTTCCTTGAGAAACTTTGTCAACATGATGTTTGCGTAAAAAGAATCCGTAAAGTCATTCCGGAACTTCTCCAGATTTTCAAGGGTGCGAAATGCCCTGGGTACGAGATTGAAAACTGCTAATGGAGAGGAAAAGGGTTGACAGACACGGCTTTAAGAATTAAACGCATTTCTAGTTTTCGCTGATTGAATAATCAAGCTGTACTTTACTATCAGGTAAAATCAAGGTCTAAATAAAGAAGAATCAAATCTATCAGGGACAGCGTTTGTTGATTTGTTTCCTTTGGGGAAGGGGTGGAGTTTAAGGATTTTACACTTCTCCCCCCCCCCCCCCCAGCCCCTAATAAGGCTCCGTAATATTTTTAAGAAAACCCACTCATTTGCAAGAAATTTGCAGCCAATATTATTAAGTACACTTATATACTTTATTAGCGACGACTGATCCTTCTTCCGTTCCCCCTGAAAACCATCTATTCCCCACCTCACCCATCAGCGACAAATAATGAATTGTTTCTCACATACGATTAGTGGTGGTCATCCAAGCTTGCCCATTCCCTGACCAGATTGGCCAGATTTGTTTTGATAAACTTATATTCATATATAGGTTTTTTAGCTCTTTGGAACGGGAAGAAACGATTTACGGTGCGGGTTTCAATATTTTGGTGAGCATCGAATGTTGTCTCAAAGTATCAAAAACATACCAAATCAACAAAAAAAGTTAGAACTGCAGGAATCAACGGAAAAAAATAATTTGGAGAATATCACTTTATTGCATTTTCATCCTTAATGTTACTCAATATAGTTCACGTTAGATGTCTGTGACATTTCATGGTTTAAATACTTATTGAAAAGGATATTTTTCTTTTCTTGATGGCGTCCGAAAAGCAACTAATTTCCTTTCCTTAAAGCTCAAAATATATTAAGTGTTGACGACTTGTTCGCTTTTTGTTTCGACAAAGGACTGCTAGGAGAGTTCCTTAGCAGGGGAGGGGAGGGTCCTACTTCAGAGTGTCTGGAGTAGATTTTTTTCATTTCAAAAATTGTTACTTTAATCACTCTGGCAAAGAAAGGGGGTGATTCTTTCTAGTGCTTCATTCCCGCCCCTCCCCTCCCCCCTTTTTTTTTGATGCACTCACGCGCTATAGTTACGCATCTGTGTTGTTTTGCTAAGGGCAGTTGATTTCTCTCCCAGGCTCACCATAATGTAATGATCATATGACATTTCTGACATGTCTGGTTTTAATTTTTAAGTCAACCACTAATTAGCCAGCTAATGTTACTCAGTCATTAAATGACGTCAAGAGACGATTGAGGTATGTCTGAGATTAATGCAAATGGCTTGAACATGGTCAGAGATATCAACACTTGGTTACGATACGAGAATAAATTGAAATTTTTGGGTACGGCTTCATAAACTCGGGTGCCACTTTACAATATAACATCACTTTCAAAGAGGATTGCTTAAACTAGAAATCTGTAAAGTTTCTGAGAAAAAAAGCAGTAATACCTAAGACCATTTATCCGTGGTTTCGATATTGTTCAGTGTCGTCGATAACACTCGTTGATCTTGAACTTCCAGCTTCATGACAAGAAGAAATGTTCGCGGTAGAAACTGCTTAAAGTTAGAAAGAACGGTCGATCAAGAAGCGCGTATTGTCCTGAAAAGAGCTAATGTCCATGAAAGTGATTGGCACTAATTTCATGTCTCGCGGAGGGGAAGTCAGAGGAAAAATTGGTGATCACTTAAATAGTTCACTTATCCAGACAATCATACTTACTGGAACGCGACTCAGTTTGTTTATTCCTCAAAGCTGGATGTTTTGTCTTTTGTTGACACGTTGTCGAGTAACCAATTCGGCAGTCATCGCACACGACCAGAGGTTAACGTAATCACTTACGTAAACACGAAGCTAAAACATTGACACTCAAAAGCTGCAAACTGTTTACAAAGTCAAAACAATCGAGGGCACCTGCGTACGTGCAAACTTTCCTGATCAGTTGGCTGACGGTTGTTAAGATGCTCTCGGTTACAATACTTTCATTATTAGCTGAATGAAGTAAGTTTCATTTCGAAAAATCATCTTTTCGGTAGAAAGGAATTTGAGATTCTCGGCTTCAGCGCAGCACAATTCAAAATTGTGTTTAAGATTATAACAATCTAATCCCTTTCCATACAGAGGTCTCACGCAGTCTCTAAACTTATAGAAAGTCAAACACAAAACTATCCGTCCTAATTTATTTTGTAAGACATTTTAGAAACTTCTGATATGCCTGGGATAGTTTAACAATTTCCCTCAGAAGTGGAAATCACAAAATTACAGCTAGATTTCTTTCCAAATAAATCTCTACTAACTGATTTTATGATATGATCACTTCTTAAACAACGCAGGTATTTTTACTTATGCAATCACAGTGACTAAGTTTGTTTATTCAATATGAGGCTAATTCCCATAGTTTTTCGACTGCTAAGGAATTCAGTAATCACTAGAAGCTTCTAGTGTTTTGAATGAAGACAATTAACTCGTAAAATTCCCGATCGCAGAATAATGAAATCTTTAAGCGATGTGGTTCTTGATGTTTTCCTTTCTTTCAACATCACGACCAAATGTTATGGTAGCGTGATCTAGCCGTGTAGCTCAAGGGAAACCATTGTAACAATAAACTACGGCAAAATTATAAAAAAGAAAATGAGTTGAAAAGGGGTTGCAGTGTAAACTAGCTTAGTAGCTCAAGTTCAACTTTTTCAAGAGATTATTTTTTTTAATTGCGGCAATGAATACGCAGCAGATTTATTCGAAACCGATGATTGAGGGTAATTGACCATTTGATCTATTTTTCCATCAAAAGAAAAACAAACTTCCGTTATCACGAAAAGAGGAGGCAGACCCTTGCGATTTCTTTATTCGCGCGACGCCCTTTTATTTTCCGCTGACTGCACGAAAAACAACTGCAACAGGAAGTGCTAGCTTGAAGGCTACATCTCGTCTAACATTTAATTCGAGCTTAGTGCGTGGTTCACGGCTATGTTCATGATTGTCTCTCTTGTAGAGGCCTCAGTTTCCCTAACTCTGCATTCAATTGCTATTGTTCTGCTTTTGTTCTGCTCATTAGATCTTTTGTTTTGCTTCGTCCCCGTTGCCGCCGTCGTCGTAGTTAAAGGTCTCTACTCCACGGCGGTGGCGACTTGGTAAAACAAACGATTTAATAGCCTAGCAGCTCAGCACATGCGTTTTAAAGCTTTGTATATTTCTTAGCCATCTTCTGTAAAAAAAAATACATAAAAAATATGTGATCATCAAAATTCGTCTTATTGTGAGAACGGAATCCCAGAAAGAAATTTGTATAAGTGCGTATTTGGAACACAACGATGTTCACATTCGTCATGCCCGGAGTTGAGGTGACGAATCGATACGAACACGTAGACACTCCATCTACCCACACGATCGCCGACGAGCTGCACAATTGGAATAAAACTGATTCAGCTACCACCTGATTATCTGAGTGGTGTGTCCCTTCAGTAAATCGCGCAAATGATAGTGAATATCTTTTCTTTTTTCTCTTTTTTGTGAGACAAATGGGACCTTCTCGATCCAACCATCCAAAAAATTATATCGAGACAGAGACGAGGCATCGATTTACCATTGCAGAGTTCGCACTAAAATTTCTCACATATTGTGCTCTGTTCTTAGGCAAGTCTCTTTATCCTCACAGTGCCTCGCTTCATCTAGGAGTTGAAATGGATACCGGCGAACTGACAGAAAAACCTGACGAAATGCTGAGCAAGGGGTTGGGTGGGGGGAAGGGGGGAAGGAACATGTCACGGACGAGCATTCCAGCCAGGGGGAGAATTGCTATACTTCTTGTCACTTCACGCTACTGAAACAAGAATAGGCTGTTGCTGGATAGGTATCTTGGCTCGAGTACAGATTTATCTCTCTATGCACTCAATAAGAAATAAATAGCGCGCATCGAGGCAATGAAGTTTTTTTTTCTTCATCTCCGCTTCATACCGAAAAATTCCAACATCGCTTTGTCAATGTTCACCGTTTTTATTTGGTCTTTCATAACTACTTTGACCCAATTCATTTGATCACTGAGGGCGCTTTCCGCCAATAATTTAAAAATATCTTGCTTTTAATCCTTTACTGGCTATTTGCACAAATTATCTAGCTAGTCATTCACTCTTATTATCCATGGAACTTACCTAAGAAGATGACCGTCTCATTTCTTAAATGAACAAAGGAAAGCTGCCCCCACTGAAAGGCCCTTGACTCCAAGCCCCCCTCTTCATGATTAATGTCTCCTTCCTAGTTGCCATGAATAAATTCTTTGACAGCCAATGATAAGTTTTAATGAGGTAAAGGGCTGTACAGTAGTAACATCCCTACAGCTCCGCTTTTAGACTTGGCTACATCTAAATATTATCAATTGTTCTTTTGATTCGTAAAAGTTGATCATTATTCTCTTTTTGACTTTTTTTGTTTTCTAAATGTCCATTATCTTCATTATGGGAAACTCTATTGATTGCTGTTACGCCACTCGTCAATACAACCAGTGTTTCTTCCCGCGTATTCGGTCGTGTTCGCACACCACTCGGCGAGTCTGGTACAATTACGATGGTCTAGAGACTGTGCAACCTTTGATTGACATCGTAAAGCCTGAAAAGGGTGTGATCTGAAAGTTTCCGAAGTCTCCAGCGGACATCAATGCAGACAAAGAAATAGCGAGTGCACTTGCATTAGGTAGAGTATCATTACACATTAAAATGATATGTTAATATCACAATATTAATGTTGAGGATTGCTTTTCATAAACCTGTAGAGAGTAGCTAAGAAACTAAACAAATTTCTTTCCTCGGCAAAATTGTGCCCAAAAATTTCAATACTTAAAACTTGTTGCTCGAAACTGGAAAAGCCAAGGAGACCGTGGTGCTGAAATACATGGGCCACTGTATGCAGGCCTATTATTTAAGGAAAAATGACAAGCAGTCTCAGTTTGCACTGAGAAGAAGTAGTCGTACGGCTTCACCGTTGGAAGTCTGGACACAAGGCTAACAGAGACGACATTTTAAAAATGCTCTGCAGGGAAGCCGAAGTTAAAATTCGCGTTCATGAACGGATCAGTGTCCAAGCTCCAGAGAGCATGCAAGAGTCCAAACTTTTCGCGCGTAGGCTTCAAGGACTAGATGAAAAGTTTTTAAACACAATCATTATAAAGAATGAAATTTTTTACATGCCTTTTACATGCTCACCCATATGAAGAATTATGCAAAAACTCTTTCTTTCTACAGGCTGCCTGTGTTAGAATAGCAGCTCTGATGCAGTATTTCTTGATGGCCGTTTTCTGTTGGATGCTGATCAAGGGAATTGACCTCTACTTCTTCGTTGTGAAAGTTTACAACATCAACACCAAAGTGTACATGTATCACGTCATCTCAAAGGGTAAGTTTATTATTTCACAACTTGCACTGGAAACTGTAATCATGCCTACGGATCGCCAAAAATGGTATTGCCAGGCAGTGAAATGTTTCGATTTTCTTCCTTTCTTTGTGGGTAGGTCTTCCAGTGATGGTGGTGGCCATTTCACTTGGAATCGCTACTGGAAAAAAGAAAAAATGTTTACAAAGTTATACGAGTGATAAATAGTGAGAAAAAATTCAACGGTTTCTTCGTGCTCTTCTCCTTTTATTTTGTTGCATTTAATTCTTTGTTTTGTTTTTGTACATATTTTGAAATCGATGTCATTTCATTTGCTGAAAATTTGTGTTTCTTTTTTTTCTTTCACTTCTTGGAGTTCAGTTGCTGACTTTCCTCGACTATTCGTCGCCTTTGTGGCTTTCATTGAAGTTGTGGGTTTATGATTAGTGTTGGTGATTTTGATTGGTATACCTATACTAATTGCTGCCAAATATTCTTTCTCTGCTCTTTAAAAGCGAATTAAGAATTTATGATATGACCCCGCACAACATTTACCATTTTTCTTTTCCCATTTACCCACAACAAACTTTGGACTTAGCCGCTGTTTGCGGGGATGCTGGTCAATTTTACCCATTGATATCTTCACAGGCATAGGACAGCTTCATAAATTCTCCAACTTTTCCTATGAAAAAAATACTTTTCGTATGAAAAAAAATTCTACCCCTTCCTTGTTGATGTTTTCTCATTGTTTCACATTGACTTCTTTTCTCGCAAAAATAACTAAAAAAAACCATCGAGCAAGATGAAAGGAGCAGGAAGATTTGGAGATATTAGGAAATAACCAATTTGTCGCAGCCAACAGGGGAAAACTACCATTCTCAGCAAATACGATAAGTTTGACAACACAAAACGAAAACAAAATAGTGGAAGAGGTTTTCATGTTCTCCAGTGAGGCTCTATTCGCCAACCTTCCTCACTCCTTAATCAGTAAGGCCTTACGATACCTAAAAATGAAAATACATTGTTTAAGGAGAATAAAGGAATGTTTTCTCTTTAACTCCTAGAATTGGCATCAAAGCATGCGTGGTGATGATTCCCCTACTGGGTGTCACGTGGCATTCGGTCTCCTCTCGCCTGTACATGAAGCTTTCGTTTACGTCTTCACCATACTCAACTCTGCTCGAGTCAGTATTGGCTGGTAACTCTCAAAATTATTCAATCTCTATCATTAGTTTACTTTCTAACCAAGTGAGACACCATTACAATGATCACATGATAATTTTTTGGACTTTTGAAAACATAAATGCAGTTAGCTATGCAGGAGAAGGAAGACTTCTTTTTCAATTATAAGATACGCAATTTTCTTTCCTTCTTGAAATCGTTATAGGTATTTGACTAATTTGTTTGCATATTGCAAAAATTAATGATCTTGAAATCATTTTCATGCTGCAGGGTTTCCTAATTTTCGCTCTACACTGTATGCGAAACATCCAGGTAAGAAAAAAAACTTCAAACTGATAATTAACTCCATATCATCAAGTTTTAGAGTTTCGATAGATATCCGAGTACATGTGTTAAGAACCGAATTTCGTGTTGCTCGTCTATCTGCAGATCAGAGAGCGATTCAAAAGAAAGATGAACATCGTTTTTCCATCTTCTTTAAATAACAACCCCACAAGGAAGAGCCACAGGTCAATCCAAATGAGGTTGGGGATGTATGGGCAATTGAATTGCAGTCTTGTGCTGAGTTTGAATCGAAATCGCGCCTAACTTAGATAACTGGATCCAGCCAACCGGAAATGACAGTCAATTACCTAGCACAATCACTTAGTTAACAGCAATAAGTCGGTTACGATCGATCTGACTTGCTCTCTGCAACTAAAAAGAGTTCTTTCTTTTCATTATTGTTTAACCATTCAACTAGCTGTAATTGTTATGTATGCTCTTTACGATAACAAGGTTGTTTTTGGGGCGATCGTATATTTGTAGGCAAGATTAATCGAAATAAACAAATGTATAAATTTAAATTTCTAATAGCTCTGTATCTTGATGACTTTCCTTCGAATAAGACCACAGTCCACTACAAACGAGGTGGGAATTTAAGTCAAGATATTATGAATTGTCCTTCTTTAAGAAGCACTCTAGCACGCAGCTTTAATTGAATGTATTTATCTTTCGATTCTTGCGCGCTGACTTTCTGCACTTACTGCAATATTATTTCATATTCGACGTTTCACTTATTGAATTTACAAACTTCTCACCAAACACTGTCATTACTTTAAACATTAAGCTATGGATAATAACTGAAACTATAGCTTTCTAGAAATTTCGAGAATGCCTAGTCATGCGGAAATGCATGCCAAGGGACTTTCTGGAGCAGTTTACTAGGTTATGTAGTTATGATGTAACACTACCAATATAGTTGTGTTGTAAGCGTCCGGAATTTTCGAGAATACTTTGTACATAAGGACACAGTCGTGCAGCAGTAATCCTTGTTGTCGGGAGGGACTGACTTTTCAGAAAGCTATACCGAGAGAGAGAAACCGTGGAAGATTGTTAATCTCGAGTTACTTTGGAGACAACTTCCAGATTGTGTCAGTAGTGAGGAAAGGAGTAATTTGTGGTGGGTTTCAATCGGTTTTTTAAGGACAATTATTCTAATTGTTTAAGAGTCGCTTGTGACTGGATCTTTTTTTGGATCAGTTACATTTAACCATTTTTTTTTCGCATTCCTAAAATTAGGAGTATCGTTTTAAATCGAATTTACATCGATTAATTTGGAATTAAACTGGGGCAATGTTAGCCGGAAAAGGCATAAACCTAGAGATTATAAACTGTTCGGCACACATTATTGAACAACGATTAAAGAACTTTTACTCAGAGTATACAATTTAAAGGAAAAAGCTTAGCGATAGAAATGCAGAATATTTCGATGAGCCTGATTTTCAAATATCACTACAGCGGAACTTAGCATTGCAGAGGAATTTCAACAAGCGAGAGAAGGAGTCAATTATGTAGATGAGGCTAACAGTTTATAATAGTCTAGTTTACGTCATACCCATTTATAAATAAACATGGTGACGAAGCGTGCGATTAAAACGGAAGAAGTTAAAATAAAAATTATTCTGAAATATACAAGCACTTTTCTCTCTAAACTACTCAAATGCGATAGGTAAAAACGTTTCAAGCTTTGATTGACTGAATACATTGCAGCTAAGACGAGCGAATATTCCAGAATAAATAATCAATTATTCCATGAGCGTGGAGAGATACTGGGAGAGTATAATGTCTCGCCCACAGAGCACATCACTATGACCCAACACAGGACGAAATCACATGTTTCCGTATTTCTGAAACGTGGCGGAAACATGCAACTCCATGTTTCCGTTATGTTTACGTAAAAGTGGTCCGGTTCCGTTGTATACCCAGCAACGGAAACGCGAGAAAACGTCACGAACCGGTAACGGAAACATAGGTTATCCGTCGTGTTTCCGGAACGGTTTAAAATGTTTCTGCCACGTTTCCGTTTACGGATTCTTGCAATTTCGTCCTGTGCAAGAACGTCTCGCACTGAGAGCTTTTGACTCACCGCTCGTTCTAAATTGTTGGGATTCAAACATTTGGAAACAAAAGTGATGGTCTGCATGACGCTTTTCTAGGAGAAAGTTGTTTTGTAGGCTGAAAACTAAAAATTGGCCGTTAGCCACCGTTGTTTTAAAGGCATACGAGGTAATTAGCGTGTCATAAGCGAGATGAATAAATAACAATAATTTCCATTTATGCATAACGAACAGGTGGCATTCTAGCTTAAGCTGCCCGTTGATAAAACAGAATTTTGTCTAGGACCACTTTCATTTAACAGAGCTCATAAAGAAATTATCGTTCTTACCATCAAATATTTTTTAGCTGTTTCTTCTGCAGCACTTGAACTACAAAAAGTATTTTAATGACGTGAAGCTTTTCAATTGTATTAGAAAAACAATGCTCTACATCAGGTGCAAGCTAAAGCCATGAACATGTGTTCAGAGATCATGATTTGCATTAGAATCTAACTCGTACGAAAGGCTTTTTATGAGGATGCCACAAATCCGCAACTCTCAAGCGGTGTGAATCAAATAAAAGTGAATCCGGCAAAATGTTCAAAACCCCGGTAATATGTTGTATGCTGGGTGAGTACGACCCTAGTTATTCCTGTTTGTTCTGCAGTAGCTATGAAACCGTCGAAATGGACTTTTTATTGTAAAATATTTATTTCGATATTTAAACTTACGGAACTCTAATAACGAAACATACCAAACTCCTAATATGTCCTCTCGAGTTGTTGTCTAATTATAAAGCTAATTATCACCATTATCGTTATTATTACTTTCTCAATATTTTTCTATTTCCATACAATTTAAAATAATTGCATAATAATCACCCGTAATGACACATTCGTATATGTTGTTCACTAGGTTAGTACCACCTTAATTATATCTTGACTTTCCATTTGTGACACATTAATATCCATTTTGGAACGTCCTGTGAAATTTAGCCAAACCAAACAGAGAAAAAATGTCAGGTGGCGAATATTTAGCACTGTTAATTAAAACAAAACAAAACAAAACAGATTTAAAGATGTCCTCATTAAAATTTTAGTTCTTAATCAGACATAGATCTCTTATAAATTGGATTCCTAAAGCCCTTTAGATTCCGTACAGTGCAAAGTAGGTTTCCGTAGAGCGTTCGGATGAGGCGTTATTCAGACATCGCGGTACCCAAACCTTTAGAGCTTTCATATTGTTGTTTTCTCATTGAAACTCAGAGTAGATGACTGCTGACTGCTCGTCAAGTTGAACGTCATAGTTAATTAGAACATATTTCTCTTCTCAATTATTCTTCTTTATGCCCGAAAGCAAACTTTATACTCAACCCATTGCTCTTCTTTAAAAAAAATATATGGGCTCTGGAGGTTCCGTAAGTTCCGCAGCCTGCTGATCCATAGTTTTGTAACTCCCAAGAACATGCAGAAATCCTCACAAAATTTTGGAGACCCCCCCCCCCCCCCCCCTCAAGATTCAAATTATGCAAGTTTTATTTGAGCGCTCAGATTTGATACCCGATTCATTCGCTTGAAAAGTGAAACATTTTTTCTCTGGATAGCACATTTGACATCCTTTTCATTCGTTTATAGTTCGGTTGCGCGAATAACCCGTTTTAAAAAAAATTTCCAAAGGACATTCCTGAGCGTCTATCGTATCCTTAAAAATGTTTCCACATATGACAAGTTTTGTTCAGCTAGTTGGTGAATTGCGGAGATGCTGCATTTTTTTTATAATTTCTCCGTCAGCTCCCTAGGAAGGTAATAAAATTCATGAATGGATGTTAAAGGGCATGTAGCAAATAAAATGCATCAGTACTCGTCTTACTCGAAATCTAATAAACTTTTTCATTGTTTCAAATGTTGCTCTTGAGATAACAATCAAATCAAATGTCCATTTTCTCTTCTACAGTCATCCTTCGTTTGTTGATGAAATTGCCAGGGACAGGTGAGGCAGCTTCATTCCGATTTAATATTCAAGTTCCTTTAAATAGACGGGAAAAAAAGATAATACCTGACCAATTATCATATAAATGAGCTATAGACTTCCTTTTAAAATTACATTGGATTGCAATTCAAAACGTGAGTTGGAAAGCAAAACAAAAAGTCAAAGAATAACGGTGCTATTACCCTGATCTCCCGAAGATCCACTTTTAAAATCTGGCCTGATTCTAATATTTGCTTCAGGGATGTAGAGGGTTTTGATGCCCATCGTCTGTTATTAAAATTAATGATATAAAAAATACTTTATCGATCGCTCAGTCAGTGTTGCTATCTTCAGTATACATTTTTCGTTTATTTATTTATTTATTTTCTTCTTATAGAGTGCCAACCAACCTGTTTCAAAAACTCCTCTTACATATTTTCGAAAAGCAAAATTTACAGGTTTCCTAACAATGACGTCTGCTCAATCTTGGGAGGTTATTTAGTCTCCATCGAGACTGAGGAAGAATGGCAGTTTATCAATCATGAGATTCAAAAACGTGGTACTTGGAATACTTCGACTACTAATGCGTGGCTCTTTGGTTTGGAGAAGAAAGACGGGGTTTGTATATGGAAGAGTGGAGAACAGCTGAATATTTCGAAATGGCGAGATTCTGAGCCAAATGGGAAAGACGAAAGGGCGGAAATATCCATGAACGGAAGCCTCTTTAATGGTATCCCTCGGAATGATAATGGAGATGCCTACATTTGCGAGATGCCCGGAGGTAAGATCACATTCCAACCATAAAGTATATAATGTGCTGAAACATTAGCAGTCTTGCACTTGTGTCATGAAAATTGCTCTTGCTTCTTAAAAGTAAAGAAAAACATAGTTCACAGAATATACTCTGCTCACCTAACTTGAACGTGTGAGCTATGAATGAACTTTTAGGCGTGCATAAGTAGCTGAACACACTGCCCATGAAATTTTCCGTAATACGTGTTTCAAAAATTAAGTGAGTGTGGGCTTTTTGTTTTGAGCATAACATATCGAATTACTTTTATTTTTGTGTGTCCGGGTGTGAGTTTCTCGTACAAGTCAGTGATAAATATGTTATTCGCCGGCTGGAAGATCTGTATTGAGTAATACTGTGCCCAAGGTCTTGAGCACTGGTAGTGGAGATAAATTACACAGTTTTTCCCAATACGGACCGACCTTGGCTCATAAATAACAGTTTTTTCCTCTTGAAATTAACTAAATGTTTTCCATATGAGCCCTAATGAGTTAGGGTTGTAAGAGCGGCAAAACCTTCCTTGAACTGAACAAATTTTGAGCTAGGAAATGGTAGTTGAAACAGATTGAGTAAATGTAAATAAAAAAGAGGCCTCACCGAAATATTTATATTTGGGTAATGAAAAAGGTAATTTAAGAGGCCTCCAAACAAACTTTGAAACATTTTTTGACAAGTATCTGTCACAATTTGACACCTGTCAATTAGAGAGCGCGTAACAAAAAAACGTATGCACCCTTTAAAACAAATCAACAACGACAACGGCGCTGGTTTGGCAAATAAACTGAACTGCAAAGTAATTTTAAGTAAATTTAAATCTATGTTTTGAAGTTGTGGGAGTTCCCTCGTTTGTTTGCTGCAGTCGCGACTGCAACTCTGGTCTTTCATCAAAAGGGGAATTTTAAAGCAGCTTTTTCTCGTTGAATTCCTTTGTTTTCTGTTGCGAAATTTACGGTACCAATGTCCAATTTGAACGGACCTGCAAAGACTTACCGAAAGCGTATTTGAAGTAAAAAAAGACCTAGCTCACTGTTCTCCAAGGAAAAAATTTTTTGAAAGAATTCAGATACATAATGAATGAAATTACCATTAATGATTTCAACTGTGAAGAAATACCTCACGTTTTAACTTTCTGAGTTACTTCTAGTAAGGTTTAGGTTATTTACAAGCGGCTTTAAGGCAGCGCGTTAACCTATCTTATGACATATTTGCTATCAATATTCATCTCAAAACCAATTTTTTTTGCAGGGAAACAAAGTTATCTGAGAGAGAGAAAGTGAGAATTAATAAGTTATCGATCGGCTTGATTTGCTCCAAAACGATTTGCTTAAAAATACTGTCCAGCCGGCAAAACGAAATAAATTTCTTGAAAAATAGCAACAAAGCTAAAGATGTAATCGGCGGCTCGCTCAAGCGATACCGTGCCCGTGGGCAGAGATAGGAAAACCCGGACCGGGTTAAGTACAAATAAGATTCCAGGATTCTCTACCGTGCCCTCTGAGAAAAACAAATAATAAATGCAGTTCTTTTGAGAAAGGTTATCGGAAAAATCTTGTCGGGACGCTGGTAGCTTTTAGGTCATGGTTAGACTTAACCTCAGGAATTCAGGGAGACCTAGGAAATGTCACTTTAAGGACGAGGCATCACGGGTTTGAACAACCTGTTTTAATTGCAAGACTTTCTTTAAATTCTAAACTGCATGAGCTAACCCTAATTAATTTATCTTTAATTTTTATGTCCCTATTGATTATCGTTACCCAGGTAATCTTTTGAGATTGTTGCGTGCACTTTAAAGTTTTGCTCTTTGCCCGTAGCAACTGCATACGGTTAACTGCGTATCTCCAGTTGCACATTTGTGGGAACCTACATTCACATTTAATTTTACGTTTTTTTAAGTCTGATTAGATAGAGGAGGAAGAGTAGGGGGCGGAGTGGGGGAGGTGTCAGCTCAACGAGGAACTAATTAATATTTAAAAACTCGACTACCAAAATGATATGAACTCACAAATAATCTTAGCTGATGTTAAGTTAACTAATCCACAAAAGCAGGTAAGTGTGGCGGACGCCGTAGTGAAGAAAGATGTATGGTATTTATTGACACTGATCAGACAAATACATAGGATGTAAAAAAAAAAAGAATTCAGTAGTGAATGAGTCACGTTTTCTGGCTCATTCGTTTTTTTCCTTTGTTGTGATTGTGATTATAATCTTTTTATGTTATCATTGCTATTATAATGATCACTTTATTTATCATCATTAGGATAATTGGTATTTTTGTTTTCATCTTCATCATCATGTAGAATGCCCAAATATAACTTTTAAAAACTCTTGGTACATAATTTCGGTGGATGGAGAGTCCTGGTACTGGAGCAGAGACACTTGCTCAAGTCTAGGCGGGGACCTAGTTTCCTTTGAAACCCAAGAAGAATGGAATTTGATTAATGACGAAATTCAAAGGCGAAACACTACGAACTATGAAAATAAATGGAGAATTGGTTTAAAAAAAAGGGCCAGGAATTGGACCTGGGTGAGTGGAAGACCGCTGACTATTTCCAAATGGGGACAAGGGGAGCCAAGCGGTAAACACAACGCGGCTTTCATGTACAAGAGGTTCCGTAATGGCGAACAGGGCGTATTTGGAAGTGATAATGGTACAAGTGGGAAAAAACCGGACGCTTATATTTGTGAGATCCCCGAGAGTGAGTTGATATGTTGTTATTGTTGTTTTTATTTTTTTTTATGTTATTTTGAGTAAACTCAAAGGCACTAGGAGCGCTGAAGGGCAATAAAAACATTATTTGCTAACGTTTGTGGTACTCACGAGAGAAGTTATAAAAACCCTCAGACAGTCAGAATCAAGTTTACACTTACCTTTGCGTAAATCAAAATATGTTTGAAACAATCCCAATGAACGTTTTCACGATATATATGTCTAACTTTAACCTTGTAAACAGGGGAAAGCTGCAGATGGTTCTGTTACTATCACTTTTACGAACAACAACAGTTACGAATCTGATGGTGAATACCAATTGCAAAGAATTATCAGTCCAATTGCTTTGTTGGATGATAGTGCGTGATGATGTGAAGAGCGTTATCTTTTTGTGAAGAGCTTGTGACTCATGTCGGTTAAGAACCATGCCAATTATCGTTTTCTAAAACAAATACAACAGATTTGCAGACTTATTTGTTCTTCGCATAGGAGAATCAATTTTAAGTTTACTGTATTCTATTTTAATGTGTGATCATTTGAACTGTAAAGTTGTAAGGGCTAATTTTAATGCAATGCATGATGTGCAGTGAGCATAATAAACTGACCATCGTGCATCTAATCCGAATATGGCGGGCATTTCGATCGACTTAGTAACCACTACTCTATAACGAGGTTAGTAAGGATTACCTCAGTTCTCATACATCACCAGAGGGTATAGATACATTTTCTTGTCTAAAAGATAGTCAATACTGAGGTGGAATATATTTGATGTTCTGCTCACCGAAAAGATAAACATAGGCATGCGTAGCATGCAAGAGTTTTTATTTTGGCTAGGTGGGTTGAAATGGGACACTTTGGGTTCTTAACGCTTTCAGTCTTGAAACAGGAAAAGAGAATAACTTTAAGTCCAGAATTGTGTGGAGAATTCATTTTTCAGTGGTGTTGGATGATGCGCTTCGAAAACGTGACAAAATGCAGATTGTTTCCGAGGAAACGACACGTAGTAAAGTGAAGTCTTAAGAGGCAAAATGGATATTTGATTAGTGGAATATTATTCAAGAAAACGCAGAACAGGATATTGAAGTATAGTGTTACAGCTTTTTAAGCTATTAGGGAAAAGTCTACAGATTATATTTCATTCTCCAGTATTATGGGGTCTAGTTTTCGAAAAACATCCTACAGCCCTATCTAAGCAACAATCAGCCAAGACGTGTGCCAACGACAAATAAAATGTTGAGGAAACAATAAGAGCTTTCTATATTACTGATAAAAATCGAGTGCGTTTAAGAGTTTTGAACGTTATTGACGGCCATTTTTTTACTCCCCTTTCCGTCCGCAGTTTTGCCCTCGCAGTGTAATAGTACGGTAATTTTGTGTATGATGTGGTCTTGATTAACATTTTTCTTTAAAGACTCCTCAATACCTTCAGTACCTTCGTCGCCCTCACTATCATCCAGAGTAGCCCTTGCAACCTCACCATCACCATCGCCATCGCCATCCCCTCGCCATCGCCATCGTCATACCCGTTTCCGTCGCCGTCGCCGTCGCCATCGCCATCGCTGTCACCAGTTGAGCAGCTTGTATGTTTTCTAGTCATTTACCGTTTTTATGCATATCGTTTTTCAGGATCTCCTCTGTTTACAAAGGTGAGAGACAATATTTTTAGTTTTAGGCAAAGGAGTATGTTTCAAAATTTGGCGGAATAAATATTACCAGAAGGACTTCCCTACAGGTATCTAATTTTATATGACTTAAAGGCTTTTTAACTTTGGTATGTTTTTAAACGATAAAAAGGTTAATATTTGATCTTTAAGGATAAACCACCATCGAGCCATATGAAGTAAAAATGTTGAAGCTTAAAAAATAATCCAGGCCCCTAAAAGAGTTCTCCAGCCGATGAATACCCTGGACACCATTTGGGGCATTAGTGTAAATTGTAGATCTGAGACTGCCTGTTCAATGACCTGGAAATATTTTACGTAATTGTAGGAAGCTGTTACTGTGTTTGAAGATTTCACCTTAAAAATAAAGAACGTCACAAAAGACAAGGCCGGAATAGAGGAGGTTAAAACACTGAAAAAATCCATCTTTGAGGTGGCAGAGGCCGTCGAGAAATTTGCTCTTAATTATGGCAACCGACACCTCAGAGGAATGAGGCCTTCAGAAAGGATCGTTTCCCCCAAAATTGGTGAGTTTGCGGCCTTCAGTCCTGTTTAGTTTCAAAGTCTATTCCTTTGTTACTTGCTGACTCGCTGACTGTCCCACTGAGCTGTCTAATTTCCTATGGCTAGATGGTGTAGGAACTCAGCTATTAGCCCAACGTATCAGAATGTTATTGCTGGATGTCATCGATTCATCTGTGTTTTTTTTTTTCCAATTTGTTTGATACTTTGATTTTTCGCGGTGGAGAAGGAAATTTAACGTTTTGTTAAACAATCAGCAAGAGAGAATAGGAATCCTTCAAATTGTGAAACCCTTCTTCTCGATCTGTATATTGAAACTTTTCTTAAACATTAGATTGGTGAGTAACACTTTACTAAATAAAATTGTCAAATCTTAGAAATGCTTTCCGCTTACTTCATACCGTACACTGAGCTCAAAATTGGCCTATCGTCTGTGATGTACGTAAATGCGAGATTTTTAACCGTACGCTTCAAAATTCTCTAATGAACTCTATAGTTCTCCAACGAAACGGTTCGAGGAACGAATCGAGTTTTCACAATTTTAGTCCGTGCAGTACTACTCATTTTTTTATCAGCCTTACATTAAAAAAAAACAAAACTTTGTAAAATGGTTGAATTCGTCGAATAGTCGTGGAAGGGAAAATACGATACATACAATACACTTCCAACCCATAAGATTATGAAATATTTTTGTACACCACAAAATGGAAGTTTGTGTAGGTGTGCTATTGTAAATTTCATCGAAGGTGCTTTCATTTGTAGTTTTTCTTTCCGACAGTTTTGGTCATTCAAAAAGCCTATCGCCAGAATGCAAGTGGCTTCAACTTTGAGGAACAACAATGGCGAGCAAGAATCGATATCGCTTCTTCAACTTTTGAGAAAAATGGTTCGTATTAACTATTGTGGTAACTTTACTTTTGGTATTACCTTGGTTTCTCCAATAGAAATTTCTGTGTCGAAATAAAGCCTCATGTAAAGGCACTTCCTTAGTTTACATAGTCCATCTTCTTTAATCACTCGCCCTCCCTAAAATGTCACATACCTCAGAGCCTGATAAAAATTTCAATTTTGTGTGTGTTTTTTTTGTTGTTGTTTGATAACATTTTTTTGTTGATCCTTGGGGTTTAAAGGATCAATGGTGGTTACATGTGTGTACAAGGATTTGCATGACCTACTTCTGACAGACCAAGCCATGAAGAGTGAAACAGACAACCAAAGGTGCCGTTATTTTCATATTACTCCATGTCGTTTACCTTAAAAAACACATAACACGAATACACATAAGATCTAAGTTCAACTAAACTGAACTGAGAAACTTTCCAAAAACCCTAACTAAGGTTGGAAGACTCCCTGCTTGTCTCTGACCATTCCACCTTCATGAAAAATTGGCCTGAATCTACAAAAAATATGTAATATTGCTTCCTTGGTTCTGGTCCATTTTCAAATACAATTTCTTCATAGGTATAGCAACTTCAGGATAATGGCCGTAACTATGAACCCCAAGCCAGAGAAATTGCGAGAAAATGTCATCCTACAGTTCAGAAACCTAAAGGTAACATGAAAATTAGTTTCTATGCGTTGTTTTGATTTATTCTGACAAGATAAAATCTATTTTCAGGTCTTGACGGCAGAGAAGCGCTGTATGTTTTGGAGTGGCCTCAGCAAAAGGTAAAAAACTACAATATATATTATTATATATTATATATTGTATGGTATTTATTCCTTCTTAAATTAAATTTAGTATGGAGGAGAATGAATGAACTTTCTCAGATGCTTTTGCGCAGATGAACACTTTCCTGGAAGCCAACATGTTGTCGTTTTTAGAGAGGGGAAGTCTGATTGAAATGTTCTCGCAGCTATAACTACAATAGAAGAAAATCTTGGCGCAAAATTGTCAAACATCACCTCTTCCCCAAACAATGAATAATTTTTTTTTTAACTTTACTTTTTTATTCATGTGTGACAGCTTTTCAGAGGAAGGTTGTTATGTAATTACATCAAAAAGTAACTCAGAAGAAACAGTTTGCAGTTGCAATCATTTGACGCATTTTGCCGTCTTAATGGACTACGACGGTAGCACAAAGGTAATAAAGTTATTTTTGCCTTACTTAATAGTTTTATGGGCTCAATGAACTAACTCAATGTTATCCTTTAATTTTTCTTTTCTTGACACAGCGCACCGAGGAGGACGAAACAATTCTGAAAGTTGCCACCTACGTGGGACTGAGCCTTTCAATAATCGGGATACTTTTAATATTAATACTTTATTCTTGCCTCACGTAAGTAATGCACGTGATTAATAATGACGTAAATTCTTAACTCCCCTCAATAAGGCTGGTGAGAAAAGAGATCGCAATGCCAATCTCCATGCAAACAAGAACAGTCATGTCAGATAATTCACAAACTCAAACTACATTTCATGCCCCATCACGAACTTTTGAACAACTTATGATATCACTTTTTATGAATTTTTTAAGGTTTAGACATTTTCTTCGTAATGTTTTCTTTTTTTGTCCTCTCCGGAGCTATTTACTGACTTTCTTCTTTCCTTCGCTGTCAAGATTTAGTTAATTTTTTGCCATATTTTCCTGTGTGTTGTTGCTTTTGTCTCATTCATTCTTCTTCTTTTTAATATTATTTTACCAGAGATGTTCGTAAACCTCTCTCTCAAATTCGACTGAGTGTTTTTATGTCCCTTGGAGCTGGACAGATTATCTTCCTCGCTGGAATAAACGCCACAGAAAATAAAGTCAGTAGCCTCTCCTTTTATCCATAGAATGAATTTACTCTTTGCTCCGTAAATATCTTGTCGAAAGAGGCTCGCTGATAATTATACGAAAACTCGTCCTTTCCACAGGCTGCCTGTGTTACGATAGCAGTTCTGATGCAGTATTTCTTGATGGCCGCTTTCTGTTGGATGCTGATCGAGGGAATTTATCTCTACTTCTTCGTTGTGAAAGTTTACAACATTAACACCAAGATGTACATGTATCGTGTCATCTCATGGGGTGAGTTTTGTATTTTAAAACATGCACTGGTAACTGTAACCACGTTTTTGGATCGCCAAATCTAGTGTTGTCATGCAGTAAAGTCTTGTGATTTCCTTCCTTTGTTCATGGGTAGGTCTTCCAGTGATCATGGTAGCCATTTCACTTGGTATCGCTGCTGGAAAAGAAGGGTTACAAAGATATACGAGTGATAAATGGTAGGAAAAAAATTCAAGGGTTTCTTCTTGCTCTTCTCCTTTTAATTTGGTGCATTTAACTCTGTTTTGTTTTTGGATATAGTTGGAAATCGGTATCATTTTATTTTCTGACAATTTGTGTTTCTTTCTTGTGTTTCACTTCCTCGAGTTTAGTTGCTGGCTTTCCTCAACTAACGACCTGATCTGGATATTTGTCGCCTTTGTGGTTTTTATTGAAGTCGTGAGTTAACGATTAGTGTTGGTGATTGTGATTGGTATACCTGGAGTAGTTTCCTCTGCTCTTGAAAACGAACTAAGTATTTCTGATATGACCCAAGACAATATTTACCGTTTTCTTTTTCCTATTCACTCACAAAAAGCTTTGGACGTAGCCGCTGTTTGCGGGGATCCTGGTTTATTTTAACCTAATGATGGTCTTCAATAGCGGGGAAAACCTGTGGAGACAATATCCCCACAGGCAAAAGATAGCTTCATAAATTCTCCAACTTTTACCACATGGTATGAAAAAAAATTCTCCCCCTTCCTTCAACGCAAAAGTAACTCATGAAAAAAACAAAACAAAAAAAGATGAAAAATATGATAGGAGCAGGAAGAGTAGGATTTATTGAATTTATATAATTTAACATGAGGCTATACTTGGCGTGGTTCTTTCAGTTTAGGGACTTTTGTGCGCGATTTCCTTTGCTCATTGGCAGAGGATCGAAGCTCCTAATCTTGGTACCCCGGTTAGGGGCTCTATTCCCTGTAAATTACTCTTCATCTCACGCTTGTTACCGAATCAGTAACTTCCTTGGAAAAGATCCTCCCCTGCTTTGGCTATTCGACATCCATGTCTAAATAGTCACCTTTTTTTCCATATTTTAGCTCAACATTTTGATACTCCTACGAGTAATAAGAGATATGAGCAATTTGTTGCAGCCAACAGGGGCAGACCACCATTTTCAGTAAATACGGTGAGAATCACAGGATAAAACTAAAAAAGGTAGTGGAAGACATTGTCATGCCCTCCTGTGGGGCTATATTTGCCTAGCTTTCTCATTCTTTAATCAGTAAGGCATCAACATATCTAACAATGAAACTTCATTGTCAAAGGAAAGTAAAAGAATGTTTTTTTCTAACTCCTAGTCTTGGCATCAAAACATGCGCGGTGATGATTCCCCAGCTGGGTGTCACGTGGCTATTCGGTCTCCTCTCGCCTGTACATAAAGTTTTCGCTTACATCTTCACCATACTTAACTCTACTCAGGTCAGTGTTCGATGGTAACTGTAAAAAGTCATTTATCTCTATTATTTATTTTACTTTCTGAACAAGTGAGACATCATTAGGGTGGTCAGATTATGTTGTTTTGGAATTTTTAAAACAAAATGGTGTCAACTATGCAAGAGAAGACAGACTTCTTTTTCAATTATAAGATATGCAATTTTCCTTCCTTCTTGGAAATCTGAATAGATATTTGACTAATTTGTTTGCATATTGTAAAAGTTAATGATCTTGAAATTATTTTTGTGCTGCAGGGTTTCCTGATTTTCGCTTTACACTGTGTGCGAAACACTCAGGTAAGAAAAAACATTGAACTGATTATTAACTTTATATCGTCAAGTTTTAGTGTTTCAATAAATATCCGAGTGCTAAGAACCATATTTCGTGTTGCTTGTCTATCTGCAGATCAGAGAACGATTCAAAAGAAAGATGAGCATCGTTTTTCCATCTTCTATAAAAGGAAACTCCACAAGGAAGAGCCCACAGGTCAATCCAAATGAGGTTGGGAATGTATGGGCAATTTAATTGCAGTCATGTGCTGAATTTGAATCGAAATTGTACTTAAGTTACATAACTTGATTCAGCCAACCGGAAATAACAACCAAATACTTAGAACAATCACTTAGTTAACAGCAATAAATCGCTTACGATCGGTCTGAGTTACAATCTGCAAATAAAAAGAGGTCTGTGTCTGCATTATTGTTTGAGCATTCAACTAGTTGTCTTTGTAACCTATCATTTTTACGATAATAAGTTTATTTTCTAGGCGATCGTATATCTGCAGGGAAGAATCATCGAAATAAACCAATCTATAAATTTAAATTCTTGATGGCTCCGTATGCTGATGACTGCTTTGTTTCACTTACTTAGTTTATAAACTTCTTATCAAACACTGTTATTACTTTTAACTATAAGCTATGGATAGTCACTGAAATTATCAGTTTCTAGAAATTCCTAGAATACGTAGTCATGCTGACATGCATACTAAGGAACTTTCTACAAAATTTTATTAGGTTTCGTAGCCACCAAAATGGTTGTTGTAAGCTTCTGGAATTATCTGGAACACTTTGTACAAAAGGACTCAATCGTGCAGCAGTAGTCCTTTTTGTTGTCGGGAGTGACTGATTTTTCAGAGAGTTATCATGAAAGTGAGCCACTTTGGAAGATTGTTAATTTTGAGGAACTTGGGAGACAACTGTGAGATTGCGTCAGTGGTGAGCTAAAATGTAATTTGTAGTGGGCTTAAATAAGCTTATTTAGCATAAAAAGTGTACTTTCTTTAAGAGTCGCTCCTTAGTAAGAATATTAAAGTTGTTTAATAGCGTTCTTTCTGTCGGTTAAATTGTACCGTAACAAAAAAATGCCCATAGCAGTAGCAGCTAAAGTTGACGTTCAAAGCCATATCATGATTCAACCAGGAAAATGACACCGACATTACACTTTCAAATAAACAAATAACTTTTAACGACATCCCCCGTTTAACTCACCTAACCGATTTCACAAGACGCAGACTACACCTTTTCGTTATTATGCTAAAATTATACATTTACCCTTGAAAATGTTTAGACAAGAAACTAAACATGCAGGAATTTAAAGAAGCCCATCCCTAATTCACAGATTTTCCCGGGAAGCCTTTTTTTCCTGATTTAACCAGCCAATTTAAACAGGCACACTAAATCAAAGCCCAAATCTTATCTTTTTAGTTTTCTACCAGCGCTGTCTCTGAATTTACTTCGTAGTGTTCGTAGAAGGTAATTAAGGTTCCGTTTCGTAAAGTACTCAAGTAATTATAAGTAGGCAAGTGAGCTTAATTAGCGAATTGCGAGTTTTGTATTGTAATATATTTTAAGTCATGTTCTGTTCAGTGACGTTATGTAAATAACATTACGCTGTAAGTGAGTGTTACTAAGTGACTCTTAGAATAAGTAAGAATAAGTAAAAGTGACTAATCCAATAAGTGCAGTAATGTAATAAGTAGAGTGATGTCGAGTAGTGTAAGTAGAGTGATGTAATTTAAGTTTAGTTTCGTAAAAATTTTTTTTAAATAAATGTTTATTAAATTAAAAAAAAATTAAAAAATTAAGTTTACATCCAGTTGTTCCTTAATGGACAAATAGATGAATACGCAAATGGTTGAATATATAAACAGATAATTTAAAAAGGACAGAAAAATCCTTATGATTGGATGGTCTTTGATCTGTTATATTTGCCAGTTTTTCTCCTTTTTTTTTTTCGCATCCCTAAGATAAGAAGTGGCATTTTGAATCGAAAATACATCGAATAATTTGGAATTCAATAGGGGCGACGCTAGCCGGAAATGGCATAAACCAAGAGATTGTAAACTCTTGCGCAAACTTCATTAAACAGTGATTAAAGAACTTTTGCACAGAGTAGACAATTTAAAGGAAAAAAAGCTCAGCGATAGTAATGCGGAAAATTTCCCATGGGCCTGGCTTTTAAATATTGCTACAGCGGAGAGGCTAGCATTTGAAGAGGAATTTCTCGGTTTACAACAACCTAGACTACGTTGCACCTCTTTATAAATCAGCATGGATGAAGAAGCGTACGATTTAGGCGGAAGAAGTGATATCTCAAAACGTTTCAAGCTTCGATTGGCTAACTTTATTGCAGCTAAGGCTACTTGATATTTTGACCCCACCGCTCCTTCAAAAATGTTGGACGTCAAACATCTGGACACAAAAGTAATGATCTGCATGACGCTTTTGCATGGAAGAGTTGTTTTGTAGGCTGAACGCTAAACTATGGCCGTTGGCCTCCGTTAGTTTTTTTGATCAATTAACGATCAACTTCACGTAAACTCGCATCGAACTCACGATCTAAGAAAACCGAGAAGGAGTCCTTTGACTCGGAGCTTGCCGTGCTGTAAAAATAATTATACATGTTATTAACACATGAATGAGTTAACCCACCATATTTTTGAGCTGCTTCTCTATAAAATTGGAATTGTAAAAAGTATTTTTAAAACCGTGAAGTTTTCCTATTATATTAAGAAAAACAATGCTTCACATCTGGTGCAAGCTGCTTTTTATCTATTGGTCCGTCTCTGGCGGGAAAAAAAATGGAGGCAAACGCCATGAACAAGCTATCAGAGATCATAATTTGCATTAAATTCTAATTCGTGCAAAAGTGTTTTACAAAGATGCCGTATATCCGCAACTCTCAAGCATGGAGAATCAAATATTAGTGTAACGATACCTTTTAACAGCAACCTTTGCATATCTTGGCCATGATGAAGTGGATAATGCAAGGAACTGAATCCGGCAAAATTTTCAAAACTCTATTAACATATTTTGTGCTGGGTAAGTACCACGCTAGTTATTCGTGTTTGTTGGGCGGTAGCCATCAAATTGCCTGATGAGTACAACTGAGTCTGACAAAGAGAGCAAAACATTTTTTAAAAGTTGTGCGCTTCTTTAGTAACCACCTAATTATATCTTGATTTTTCTTTTGCGAAATATTTATATCGATTTTTGAACGTCCTGTGAAATTTGGCCAAACAAAACCGAAAAAAAAAAATGTCAGTTGGCGGTTATTTGTCACTGTTGGTTAAATCAAAACAAACCAGATTCTAAAGATTTCCGCATTAAACTCTTAGTTTATAAAGATCAGAGAAGGATATATTAAAGTTCACACGGCAACCAGGTGGACAATCAGACATAGTTTGATGCTACACTGGTTTGCAGATTTAATGAATGTAACCGAAGAAGTTACAATTCATAGACCCAACGTTTCGACACTCCTGTCTAGTGCCTTCATCACCCCTGACAGGTGAAGCAGTGTAATTCCACTTTTAACATTTATGCACCTTAAAATGAACTGGGGAAAAAAAAGATAATATCTGATTGATTATCATAATGATTAGTCATAGACTTATTATATTATTATTACATCGGATTGTGATTCAAAACGTAAGTTGAAAGGCAAAACAAAGAAGTCGTAGAATAACGGTGCTACCTGATCTCCTTTTTTCCACTTTTAAAGCCTTCTGCTTCAGTGATGTAGAGGGTTTTGATTTCCATTGTTTGCTAAAATTAATGGTGTCAAAAATACTTTCTCGTCTCCATCATTATCGTTATCACAATTGTTATCATCAGTATACATTTTTTCGTTTATTTATTCATTCATTTAATTTTTCTCGTACAGTGCCAAGAAACCTGTTCCAAAAACTCCTCTTATGTATTTTCGAAAAGCGGAACAAGATGGAATTTCAACTGGTATGTCTGCTGGTACCAGGGAGGTTACTTAGTCTCTATCGAAACTGAAGAAGAATGGCAGTTTATCAGTCATGAGATTCAAAAGCGTATTGCTTGGAATACTAGTGCATGGCATATTGGTTTAGGGAAGAGAGCCGGAATTTGGACCTGGGAGAGTGGACAACAACTAAATATTTTGAAATGGCGTGATTCTGAGCCAAGAGGTAACGACAAGTGCGCGCCGCGACCCAATTTCCTGTAACACGAAATTCCCAGATCACTGAAAACCTTCTAAAATCGTCTTTCTCAAGAACCATCCTGGACATATAGTCAACTGTTTTACGGTAAATACATTCGCCGTTCGTCATTTTACAGTTTCCTCACACTTTTTTAAATTTTGTCCGGAAGAATCCGAAGTGTCACGCTTGGATCTTTCAGAGTCAGCGAAAAGGACAACGTTCAAATTTTTTCACTTTCTAGAAGCGCTTGAGTATTCTAAATGAAGATAAACTTTTTCAAATAGAAATTGGTATTTTTGAAAGACAAATATGGAAAAATATCAGAATGTTGGACGCTTAGTTATTCGGAAACTGTGTCCGGTGAAAATTTTCTTAGTGTCACGATTGGATCTCTTCTCACTCTGTGTACAAGGTCAGCGAAACGGACAACGTTAGAATTTTTTCACTTTGTAGAAGCGCTTCAGGATTGTAAATGAAGATAGAATATTTTCCAACGAAAAATTGGTATATTTCAGAGAGAAATATGGAGTTATTTGAGGAACGTGTCCAGCCGTGTCATTGAACAGTTTTTGAATGCCAAGCGTTTGGATGGCTTCGCACTCTGTAGACAGGGTTAGTGAAAAACATCAAGTTCGAAATTTTTTAGGCTGCCGGGAAGCGCTTGAGGATTGTAATTAAAGGTAGAACATTTTCGTATTAATATGTTTTGGATCTCGAAGAGAAATATGGAAAAATATCGAACTGCCGGACGTTTAATTATTTTAAGTTTAGTCACTTCATAACAGGAACGTCAGCGACATTGACAGTTTGCGTCACAATTCTTTTTTGCTGCTTTGCATGGGCAACAACCACGACCACTCTTTCGAGCAAAAGCTCCTCTCTATGGGCAGGAAACTTCAACTGACCCTTGGTCCTATTTAACAAGGATGGCAAGCTTGATGAATGGATGATCAACATTTTAACCTTATTTGAAATACTTGCAAGTTCCTCTTTAGCAACAACCGATCCATAAGCGTTTACTGCCTCGGAATCTACAAAATCAATGGATTCATCCGATTCCATGCCGGATTAAAACGTATAGAACTGTTTTGAACAGATTTATTTTGACAAGCTCTTCAAATTCATCTGAGAAAACGCATAAGGAAGACTTATAATAAAAACTGGTTCGAATCATATTTCAGAATGAATGTCGCTGAGTCAGTATATCAGATCCAGCGCATCACTATGAATGTTAAATATTCTATTCCGTTCGCTAGAAAATCATTTGTAAGATGAGGGTAATATCACTGCAGATGTGCATTCCAGGACCTTAAAAAGAACACTTAGGCCTTCAAATATTTGACTTTCCTCTGGTTTCGAATTATTTTGCGAAAAAAATTCTTGTATTGCGCACGTGGCAATATAAAAATCCAAAGCAGCTCGATTTTTAAACTTATTAGCCTCAAGCAATGTGACATTTTCAAGGTAATTTAGTGTTATCAACTGAGTTGATGACGTCAACTGACCACCGTGAGGATTTAAAAGGCTGACGTGTCGAGCGTTAACCCTTTCGTCAGAGGGATTGGAAGCCAACACCGTTGATAACACTAAATTACCCTGTTATACTCTTCTACCGACGCAGCACCACAGTTTCTTTAGAAACTTACCCCCTTTTAACATTTTTCATCCGCAAAGAAACTCTGCTTACTATGGAGCTTTTTATAATTAAGGAAGCCTCCATTCCTCCCACGTATAGCTGGGAAATGAATTATTATTACTTTTTTTTATTTTACTTTTTTTGATGGCACTTAGAGACTGAACGTGGACCGTAATCATAGTTTACACAAGTGTGTTTTAGCAGATTGACATTTAAAATGGTTCAACCGTTTTATGAAAAAAGGTTATTTGCCTTTCTCAGGAATAAATTAAGGTCCTGAAAGCTTCACCTGCTTTTAAGAGCAATCCAACCATTAACTATGAACTAGACATTTTTTTTTTAATAACAGCTTTTTCCTATTTCCAGAGAAGTGCTCTGTGTCGGGATCTACACTTATTATCCAAGGTACAGAGAAATATATTTTCTTGTAAGTCAGTTTGAATTTTACTCCAAAAGATGAACGACGAAATCTTCAAATTAAAAGTCAGAGGTATTTCAGCTTTTCTCATTTCATACAGATGTTGTTGTTCATCTTGGCTATATGGATAAATGAAGGTTTAATCGTTTATCTTGCGACCAACTGCAACTGATAAACCGACTCTAAATCGTGAGACAAAATGATCAACCATTTAATAATTGTTTCCCCAAATTATTTTGCTGATTTTTTGAACGAAAAGATTGCACCGTATGAAATAATTTAACTTCGTCACGTTTCTTGAAAAAGATGACCAGTGTAGCTGTCATATCTGGTTACCAAGACGACTGCGTTATCTTCTCAATTGTGAGATGTAAATGAAAAAAAAGGCGTGTATATTGCATACGTTGAAGAAGTCGTGCCTTTGAAGCAAGACAATTTCTATTCTTCTTACATCTAGATATGTATTTTTGCTCCCGTTTTCTTAATTCTGACTTCAGTATTTATGCATTTGTAGTATAGAAAGGAACTTACAAGTAAAATAGAAAGCAGGTGGTTAAAAACGGGTACGCGCACATTTTAAGCCAGGACTGCGTGAATTTTGATGAGGGCGAGTAATTGTGAGACAGTTGAGAACTACTCCGTTTCTTAATGATCACGTACAACAAATATATCAAAACATCATGGAACGAATTCCTTGAATGCGTTGGTAAGGTTTCAGTGCAGTCGGCTTGAACGAAAGAAAAGTTGGTTGCTGAAAGGATAATATTTCAATTTATGGGTGTTTAAAGACTTCTAGAAAAGTGTTCCTAAATATTCACTTAAATTATTTTGCCATTTTAATATTCAAATTTCCTTGATGAAGGGACGCTTCTGTTAAAATGCAACATAAACGTTCAGATATCTTTAATTTGCATGACAGTCAATTTTGCGCTTCAAGCCATAAACATAATAAAAGCCCTATAAAAGCCTCACTGTAGACGTAAAAACAACAAGGCAAGCTAAATTCATTCTTTTACAGGAGAAAGCTCTTTTCAGAATTAACTAACAGCAATCTTGCACTGATCTCAAAGATATTTATAATATATAAGCACAACACGGAAATAATATTTTGGTTGCTTTTAGATAACTCGCTGATCTCAACACGTTAATTGGTCTGACTGAAGGCGAAGGGGCAACAAATTAACCTCAAAACAAATGGGTGATTTCCATAAATTTACCGCAACTCTATTGCTGGTCTCTTCATTAGGTGAGTGTGGATTCTGTTGTGAAGATTATTACTCATTCTTTTCGCGAATTTGATCTTGCAATAGGGGTCAAGGACTCTTTTTACTTTCATATTCTTTGTATCTACATATCCCAGTCAATTGGACGTAGCAAAACATTGCGGATAAGAATTAGTACCTTAAACTACCGGAAAAGTTTGGCTAAAAGTCGATTAGTTATTTTTTTTTCAGCGTTTCCTTTCTATGTTTCTCCCAAGTTACTCGCGTATTTATTCAATTTTTTCTCAACCATCTGCTCACTGACCTAAGAAAAACCGAAACCGTATTAAATGCGCTCTGATCGGTTTAAAAATGTGAGTTTCTCGAGTAAATTTTGGCAGACCAATTTGTTTATTTGAGACATTCTGAAAAATTCTACCCAAAAATATATAATGAGTCAGGGCATAAATATATTTGCGCGAGACAACTTCCGCGCAAAACGGTTGCATCTGTCAGGCAAACCACTTAATGAACATTTTGCTTTGAAAACCTTAAAGATTGTGTGAAGTAATTTGCACATTTAATAACGCAGCGCAGTGAATGTAGATTTGTAACTGTGGTTACTACAAATGTAATCTGGTATGCAATGGAAATGATTGCACACAAACATGCAACTCTGATACATACCGGATAATCGAACAGTGAATGAAGGGAGTAGGTTTCTAAAGAAACTGAGTTGCTGCTTTGGTTGAGAGTACTGCAAGACAGTTTGGTTTTATCAAGTGAGTAGATAATGCAAAGACGGGTGTCCTCTCTTCTTAGAGCAAATAGTGTAATGTGGTTTTCTGGAGAAGACACCGGCTGATCACTTCTTCAAAGCAAAGTTTTGACCTTATAACGATACGTAGATATAAAAATGATTCAACTCTACGCTGAGCTTATTTTCCAGCTATATTTCAAGTACAAAGAGCAACTAGTTCACCACAACTTCGTACAAAATCAAAACAGACTTCAAAAACAGAAGAATTGGTAGGTATTGCTTAAACATGCATATACCCTAGTGACATGCATAGACAATATCGCACTAGTTACTGTAACATGCAGCTCATTTTCAAGTATGATAATTTTACAATATGTCATTTTTAATTTATCATAAGGATCATCAACATCATCGTCATGATCGCTATCTTTTTTATAATTATGTTTTCTAGTATTTTATTTTTATCACTATTATTATTGCTTAGAGATGATTTTGCGCTGTATTATTTGGTTTTCTTTCTGTTTTTTTTTTCCGTTGGATTGTTTGGTTCTTGTCTATTGTTTTGTTTTTTGTTTCATTTGTTATTTTTGTTTGCTTTTTTGCATATTATTTCAAGAATTTTAAAACAGTGAGTTGGAAGTGTCGAGATAACTTTAATGAACGAGCATTTGGTATCTGTTTCATACTCTTTCGCACTAATTTGATATGTCATCTTGCTACAGACAAATAATTTTACCCTGGCATTGAATAAAACATATATTCAACAAGATAGCTCTTTGCAGGTATGTTGAAGTTTTACATTCTATTTATTATATTTCTAAGAAAAACATTTTTAATTTTCAACTTTACTCCATCATCATCGTTCACTGTACCTACTGTTATAATCTATCTGGTATTCCTGCTCGCACGGAATTGGTCTAAACGCGTCACGCGACAGAATATGCCCAAAAAAATTGTTATAAGAGAAAAGTAATCATAAGCATTAATCTTGTGGTAATTACAACGAAAAAACACTTTGCTCATTGAATTTCAATCCATCCCTTTGCAGAACGTTCTCGATTTGTTGCAAGATACTCTGGCCAAGTATAAAGATATATCCTTTACAGAAGTTCAAAATAATGTTATAACCGAGCGGAAACGGATAGAGTTGATATACACAACGGCAGATGCCTTTCAGACCTTTGCTCTGAAGTATGGCTGGTACCACCTCAACGAATCAACGCCAGTGTTAAGGAGGAAATATGAGAGAATCCGTGGTATGCTGAAGTTTGTTCTTCTGTTTGTTATGTTTTGTAAAGGAGAAGAAACTGAACATCCTAAATGACAAACAAAAATAAAGTCAGACTAGGATACATTAAAAAAATGATCCTATAACACTAGAGGTGGAATACACGTTGAGATTCAAGGATGGGCTTGATAGCGTATGATGGAAATCTTGGATGACATACAAAAATGAAGTCATACCAAGGTGAAGCCTAACCTTTTTTTGTTTGTTTAAGCTACTAATACCTCTTTCAAATTTTTGGTAACTTATTCATAACACAATCTGTTTTAAGTATCTACTGGTGCAAGTACTACAGACTCATCATAGGCATACATAACTAATCCCATAGCACTAGAGGCGGGATGCATGTGGAAGTTCAGGGATGAACTCGATCTTGTATCGTACTTATATTGCGCATTGAATATTACAAATATTTATTCAATAATATTCTCATGATATTTTATGATATTTCTGTTAGTATCTATTTTTAAACCTCATCATTCCTCCTTTATAACAGTTCGTATTCGGAAACGTCTAAGACGAGATTTTGACGACTTTCACCTCGGTGAATCATCAAGTGAAACTGTTAACATCCCATCTGAAAACTTTAAAAGAAACGGTAGGTAACTGACCATGATGAGACGAGAAGCAACTTGACTCTGATTTTGAGCTTAGCGAGGAGATTTTCTTTTTGTTTTTGTTTTTTTGTTGTTGTTGTAGCGTTTCCAGGCAAACAGGTTCCATGAATATTATATTTAGATCTACGAAGCTTCCGATAGCTTTTTCTATCAGTGAGTGGGGCTGGAGGGAGGCAAAACATCTCAGAATATAAATATGCAATCCTTTTACTTGTAAAGTTCAACCACCCACTGAAAATAAAACTCTATCCCACCAATGTAGGAAGTGACATTTTCTAAAGAGAAACTCTTCTGATAAATACAAGGAAAATAACAATGGGCCATGTACTGCAGAATGCTTTGAAACTTTCGAAAAAGTCATCAATTTTCTCACAGAAGAGTATCTTTTAAGTTGTTTTCATTGCCACCTCTACCTGCACATGGAGTACGATTTACTCGCAGTCCATTCAACTCACGGATACGTTTTGAACTGCTTCTATGTTTTTTCTTAAAGGTTCAGTGATTGTCGTCATCATATACAAAGACCTACATGAACTGTTAAGAAGGAGGGAATTAAATAACGCTGACTTAAAGAAAAGGAGGTAATATTTTCTGTACGTTTATGTTCATTACGATTAGAAACTATTGATTCAGAAACTGTCCATAAAATCTGTGACTTCCTGGGTGTAGTGTGGTGTAATGCGTTACATAATGTCACATAGCGTCACTACTGTAAGAAATTTCCAATCATGCCGTAAATCTACTCTCGTGAGTAAAAGTAAAATAAGTCTTTACGGTTATTTTACGCTAAATATATCATCTTGATTATTGAATAAAATACAGTTGAATTAGAGGAATGAGAGTGTTTCGCGTTTAGGAATTATATTCTGCCTCGCACCTTTCTTATTCATGGTACAGCATTTAGATGACAACTACGATGAAAGAGGCGATGGCAGAAGGAAGAAAAAAGACCCACTGACAATTATTTTTCAATGATAGTGGTGGTCAGATAAACAAAATGATAAGTTTTAGCCCTTCCATGAATTGCACCTGAGGAAGACTGGTACTAAACCAATAAAATCACTCGGGAGCAAAAAAGCCGTTAAAGGCAGTATTCCTTCTTCTGCACTGGCTAGCGTCTACCCTGATATTTTTTTTTATTGGCTCAATAGAGATAATCATATTGGGCCTATTGGATTATTTCCTAAAGCGAACCCTACTCGATGGTTTTATTTCTTTAACATTCAGGCGTCTTAACAGCTTGGTAATGGCAGTCGCAATGGATCCGAAGCCAAGACGTTTGATACGAAATGTCGTCATGAGGTTTAGAAATCAAAAGGTAAAAAAAATCTACTTAGAATTGAAATAATATGAAATACATGATGAAATATTTCAACGAATGAAAATACGAAAAAAAGGTACATTGAGAGAAAACTATACTTTTAATGATTAGCTGTTCTTGAATTTTTTACTGTTAGTCTGAATGAAACAGTATCTTATTCATTAGCTTCTTGACGCCACCAGAAATTGTGTGTATTGGAAAGTGTTTGATTCCAAAAGGTAAGAATAACTATTCTGTGGTAGCCAGCAGTATTTTATAGTACTAAATCAAAACTTTTGTCCTCGGCGAACGTGTTCATTGTATGACCTAAAACATGTTTAGCGATTGTCTAATAAATTTAAAATGCCCCAGGCAGTCGATTCATGGCACATCGATTCTTAAGCTTCATGTGAAAACTTAGTCAATTATATTATCTCATTTTATCTAATTTTTATTGCCTAGTTTTCCCATTTAATTTCCCTCTTTTTGGATTATTCTGAAAGACTTTGATATAGCGGATGTCTTGGTGGCCATCTTAGATAATGTTATGCTTTGAGTTAGCCGAAGTACTTAACCTTCTCATCCATTGCCCCTGCGTTCCATTGGCTCATCTTCCTAATCTTGCATAATGAATTGGACGCTATCTTTCAAAAGATGAGTGATTTCAAATGGCTGAGTCGTAGCAGGAACCGAAATGCGCCTCACGATTCCTTCCTTGTTTAAACACCAGCAAATGGGCGACTGAAAAGACAGGCTGATTAACTTAGATGACTCCAAGCAGCAGAACCTACTCTCAATAAATAGTTAAGGGAAAATGTCTCACATATTCGTCGTTTCATGCATAAAGCTAACATGTCGCTTGTTTTTAGTATTGACGGGTGGTCAGTTGAGGGATGTCAGGTATCTAAAAGAAAACCAGACTACACAGAGTGCAGCTGCAACCATCTGACTCACTTTGCAGTTCTTTTCGACTTTGGCAGCGCTTCAGCAGAGGTAATGATGTTTGTCTGTTCATCTGGTAACATGAGTGATGATGTTTCATTGTGGCCATATTTACTTAAAGGCGGGAAGATAAGTCATTTTTATGAACGGGGCTGTTATGCTACTTTAAAATGGAAATATAAGTAACAAATAAAAAAAATTGAAACCTTTCTTTCGGATGATATCAATTTCGTCATCACTATCATTTTGCTTTTCTTTTGCCTGTTGTTACGATGACAAAATAGACGACAGAGAAAGATGAGAAGATCTTGACGATTCTCACCTACGTGGGACTGATCTTGTCGCTCATTGGAATAATTCTTACTTTAGCTTCCTATGCTCTCCTCACGTAAGTAAAACGTTTTTTTTTTCTGTTATGGAATTATTTTACTACACTTGGTATTCTCCAACTATGACCTGTTTAGTTTTAGCTTGATTTCTCTTATCTTAGTTCATTTCCTTTTCGTTTGTGATACTGTTGTATAGTTTCTTACTTAATATAAATAATATATATCCACTTTCCTCTTTATGTCTATCAATGCAACCTGTATTTCTTTTCTTTATCACCAGCGATGTGCATCAGCCGCTGTCTCAAGTGAGGTTAAGTCTCGTTGCCTCACTGGGACTTGGCCAGATAATGTTTCTTGCTGGGATAAATGCCACACAGGATAAAGTAAACGCTTGGTTTTTTTGTTTTTTTTGTTTTTTGTATTGTTTTTGATAATTGATTTTTTTTGTTTTTAAAAAAGTACAACTTAAAACAAAGTCAGTAAAAGCTTTTTTAACTATCTGGCAGTGAATTCATAGGAGGAGTCTTAGCTCTAGTCGCATTTTTTAGGATTTGAACAGATTTATGTTTCTTGTGATTAGTATTGATCACAGCTCGACAGAAAGGGGGGAGGAGGGGGGTTGAGAAATTGTCATAGGAAACAGGTATTTATGAAGTAACAGATTCATGTTGGCATGATCAAGACCTACTAAATAAAAATTTAACTTGTGGGGAAAATAAAGGCTATATTTGATATAAAATATCGAAAGCTATTAAAAAACCTTTTTAAAAGGAATCCTAATAGAAATAGAAATAGAACAGTTACTGTTCTTAAAAGCTCAGTCTACTTTTGATTTTCAGGGTGTTTGTGTCGCAGTGGCAGCCCTGATGCAGTACTTTCTCATGTCAGCCTTTTGCTGGATGCTTGTTGAAGGAATTTATCTTTACTTATTTGTCGTCAAAGTTTATAATATAAATGAGAAGATGGCCATGTACCATGCTTGTTCTTGGGGTAAGCTCTTCCACTATTGCAACAATTACTAAAGGCAATATCAAGTTTTCGTTATCAAAATGATATTGATACGTGGTGATTTCACTGTCTTTAAAACTTTGCTTTTCGTTGATTGTAGCTTTTCCAGCTGTTATGGTCAGTATTTCGCTGATAATTTCTTTAGCGAGGGACGAAATCAGTAGTTTTGTCAGCGAAGAATAGTAAGTATCCCTATCTATTTATTTAAGTTACATTATCATTTTTTTGGAGACAATTCAGCCCACTTCAGCTTTAAAGCTGGTTCATTTGGGAACTATTTATAAGATAACACGACCACACCACAACACCAGGAGCCACGTTCTCTACTCCCTGCAAGAAATGAGTGGGTTCTGTAACGTGCCCTGCTAACCAGCACAGGGAAGATGCAGGAGACGGGGCCTACAGTTTATCGTCCTTATTCGAGAACAATAGAATGTCTAACCATTCGCGGATGTCATAGCAAAGGCGACACATTCTCCTCTCCCTCTTCTCTTCTACTTCAACTCGCCATTTACACCTTTGTGTGATGGCTTGATTCAACTTCAAGACTAATATAATTATGTAATTTGTGTTGTGAATAAGCTGCTGGCTCTCCAACGCAAACCATTCTATCTGGATATTTGCTGTTTTTGTTGTGACAGTGGAAGTTGTAAGTAGATCACAGTTTTTAATCATAACTGATAGTCTCCCTAACATTTGCACAATCTAATTATTCTTAGGAGGAGGCTTTTGAATCAATACCAGTGGGCCAAAGCTATTCTATATGACAGTCTAAAAAAGGCCTGTTTGCTGTGCGGTCTCAGCTAAAAAAATGCATTTTCTTTATTTGTCTGAATCTAACGTTGATATCTCAATCATAAATTAGGAAAGAAGCACACGAACACAATAGCTCTCCAAGACCGTTGATTGCAAGGGCTTTCGGGAAAAGGGCCTACTGACTTGTAGACAACACTCAGCTCGAATCAGATGACGACTTCTAATCAAATTGCCAAACAATTTTCCTAAACTGAAATATCAATCTGCTTAATATTGAATAAAATTTCAACTTGAATATTGCACTCTGGTGTTCTGATGGGTTCAATGAACTCCAGTTATTAGCTGATATTGCGAGTCACCTTATATGGTAATGTATTACAACAATGATTGCATTAGCACTCGTTGGATACGAAATAGGTTATAGCCAACTCAGGGCTACGCGCCTCGTTGGCTTTCTACCATCTCAGTCATATCCATGTTTAGGGTATTTTAAATATTACTACTTTGTAGCTTAACTTGCTAATTCTGGCCAGAGTTGTAAAAGAAATGTCCGGAAGACAGTCAGCTCCAGAAAATCATCAGATACGGTAAGAGTAAACATAAACGTCAGGGACTGGAAAATGATAACACTAACATTAACAACAATAAAGACAACAACAAAAAACGGCTTGTTCGTTAATTCCTCTCATTTTGTTTTGCATCGCTTTTTTATTGTTTTTTTTTTTGTTCCTTTTTTGTTATTTCTTTTTTTTGTTACTGTTTGTTTTACTGTTCTTTCTTTTATTTTACAGACTTTGCATCAAGACATGTGTAGTAATGATTCCCTTACTGGGTGTCACGTGGTTATTTGGTATCTTTTCGACGTTTCACAAAGCTTTTGCCTACATCTTTACCATCTTCAACTCAACTCAGGTAAGCCATTATTATGATTTACTAGTCACAATTAGTGAGCTCATTAAATAAGTAAACCTCAAAATTAACAGCCTCGTCATATTTTAGGTACTCGCATCATTTAGAGGTGCATCTTATTCTTTTTACAGGGATTTCTCATTTTTGTATTGCATTGTGTGCGAAACAGTCAGGTAAGTACAAGTAGCTTTATTCATCGTTTAAATTAATCTTTGAGCTTGATTTTGATTGCAATTATTGTCGATGATTTTATTCAAACTCCAAGCCATAAAAAGACTCATTATCTTAACACAGTTACCGCCTGAAGGTAATGCATGATGGAAAAATCTTACCGTGGTCGTTATTGTGGCTAAAGATTAGACGTAAAATTATGGTAATGATCGCATTTTACACTGTCAGAGACCATATTAGCCTTCTTAGAATTGTCTTCAAATGCGCAAGTCACCCACTGACCCCAAAATTTTCAATCGTGATAAGCAGCCTGGCCGTTTAAAGAAGTCGTAACGTAGGTCCTTTTTGCTTTTTCTATCACTTGAGAGCCCTGTTGAAGTGTGACCCTTAGGCTACTCTTTGGAATATCATAACGAGTAATTTTCAGACACCTTTTTCCAGGCTGAGACTAAAACTTCATGATATCTTTTCCTTTTTGCAGATTAAAGAGCGTTTAAATAGAAAGTTTAACGCTATATTCCCAGCTACAAATTGAGCAATCTCAAGTTTATAAAAGTGAAGAACTAAAGGAATGCCAGCATCGCACCATATCTCATCTATATACGGCATCAATAATCATAGGTGGAAGAGATTGGTGGCAGAGATTAATGAAGTTAATGGAGTGATCTGCGAGTCCTTTAGCTGTCGAGGCGATGTTCTACACGAAGACAATTTTTAAAACGTATTCGTAGTTCTAGAAACTTTTAATATGAGTTGTACTTAACAAAAAAGTATGGAGTGAACAGGGACCAAGAACACTATTGCATTCAAGTTAAAAGGGATGGAATGATGAACTTCAGTCATACATATAGGATGCCGCCTTTAAGAAACTTTCTCTGCTTTAAAATGTTTTTTTTTAAAATATCGGGCTCCGCTATAACGCTTCATTCACAAAATGGTTGCTTAAATGCTAGACTAGGAAAATCAGGCTTAACATAATTTCAAACAATCACCACATGGTTTCATTGAAGTACTAAAAGCAGTAAAGTCCTCAACCAAGATGGGAGCTGGTTATCATGTAAATTGTACTTATAGGATAGTTATGATGTACGTACAACTATTCAAACGCGACTAACTTATCATGTACGTATCTCTGAGAAATTTACTTCAAATTTCAAATTCTAAACTTTGAGCAAGTAAACAACTGTACAGATACAAGGAGCGATTTGTTTGTCCGCTTGTTTTTTTTAAGTTTTTGACTGGGTTCTCAGCTTCTCGTCATTTTTAATTGATTTTTAAAAGGATCGAAACAAGCACAGACGAATAGTCTTTTCCAACCATTAGAAAAAAAATTAAAAAAAAAAAACCAACTGAGCATTCAGAAGTATGCAACCTTTTCCAAGATGACTGCCTATGACACCTTGCAGTTCTTCAGGTATGCTAGTGAACGGAATATCTGTGTTCCTGTGAAGTAGGTGTTTTAAGGAATCCCACAGAGCTATAAATTAGGCCTGAAGGGATTCGATCCATAGATAATTTAACCCAATTAATGAACACCACACGATTTTAAACAAATTTAAACGAATTTGGCCTAATTTAGACTGCGTGGCTAATTACATAATGAATGTGATCACGAGCTTCTAAAGTTTGGTGCCGAAGCCGCGGGACACCTGAAACAGATATCATGGAAAAACACCAAATGTTTTTTGAGATTTCTCCCTGAAAGGCTTACATTGGTTAAAAACTATCGTATGCATATCGTCTACCTGTGGCTCTTTTAAAGGGATACTTAAGGAATGATGAAATTGAAAGAATCTGCGCGCAATTAGTTAACACCATGAGAAAGTTAATTAAACGAGTGTGAAGAAAAGATTGAACTGATTATTGTTTCATTAAATAGTGGGGACTTGAGAAACACAATCGTCATGGAAACAAAATATTTAATGGAAAGAGCATTACGAACGATGTATGTGTTTTAAAACCTTGTGTACTTTCCAAGAAGTTAACTGCAAAATAAGAATACACGATCCTATCAAAGACTGGAAATAAAGCATACTTAATGAGCTTCAGTTTTTCCTTCCAAGTTTTTTATAAATTTGGCCATCTTGACCATTTGCACTTGTTGATATTCATCAAGCTGATCGGATTGTTTTGTTTTTGTTAGACAGGGACCACCATTTAATCAAAAATGTCAGATTTTAATGCAGCTCTGCATCATTTCAGGTGTATCAGTAATTACTCAAAACTATAGTCTGTATCAAAAACTCTAACTTAAAATTTCGCGTGGTAATGGCAATTTTTTAGGAGACGTTTTGTTATCGGTCGAAGTAATTAATTAATTAAGTAAAATAAACAATAAGTGGGTGCCTGAATGCATGACACGCATACTCCAGTTGGCAGTTTTTCACCCGAAGCTTAGCCCCGCTGATCGTCTTTACGGCTCTGTCGAAGTCTAGGAATTGACATTATCATTCCCTGGTTAAATAAAACGGTGAAAACATTCGGTTGATGGCCTAGAAGTCTAATCTTTCAGTGCTGGATATTTCACAGAGTTCGCAAGCATTAAAAATGCGCGAATGTTTCGTATTTGCTCCGAAAATCGTGACTAGCGGCGAATTAAATGCTGCATTTTGGCTTTCATTAATTTTCTTCTTTTTATTAATATAACGTTTAAAAGATTAAAAAATGAATGAAGTAAGAAAGAAACACAGGATGCATCCTGTAAGTCTGCGCAGGTTGAAGAAATTGTTAATAACGTTCATAAAAAAGAGGTGTTTTATAATAAAATGCTTGTAGGTCTTTTTAATTGTAAAAAGTTTGCCTGACGATCAATGCAAAGCAAATTATCACAAGAAGCCAAAAAGCATAGCACATATTCATGTGATCCTAACAGCGTCTGGCTCGGTATCTATTTACAAATAGAGAAGCCTTTACTAGGCTCTGTTCTGTTGCAACGCACCAAGGAAGCGGCTACGGCACAAATGGGGAGTTTTGTCTCTGCTCAGGTTATGGTAATGTAAATTGCGACGCTTACCATGATTACAAATCTTCGTTTGGTTATTCTGTGATTACTTTCCGATTGGGTTGTTCCGAAATTTCACTTACGAAAAAAAGCAAGAGAGAAGTCCGGGAAATGGTCCAACATAGAACACTTTCGCAGATGGCGTGACAGCTTTAGCTCGGCTGTATGTTTTAAACTCTGATAGAGCGCGCTCTTTCAACCAGTCCCTCCGTTACTGACTGTGAGGTAATCGCCAGTGGTTGTAAAATGCGAGGTAAATGCTGTATATCTGTCGATATTTATATTCTTCGTATACGGCAGAACTCGTAAAAATGTTCAGCGATGCTTCACACCAAAACGTCCAATAAAGTATTTGATCTTAATGAAAATATATATGAACCTATAGTAAATAACTGATGATCAAATTGAACGGTTCTTAGTGATCGTTACAAGTTTAATTTGTAAAAAAGTTGTTTTTGTGCAGCTTTTAAGGTCTACTATAATCACCAACAAGCGAGGAGTTTAATTGATATGCTTTTTTTAATTGAATGGGAACAATTAACCGTTGCATTTCACATACATTTGATAGTCGTGTTTTACGAACATTGAACAGTCGCATTTTTCAAACATTTGACAGTCGCCTTTTACGAACATTTAACGAGCGTATTATACATATATTTAACGGTCGAATTTTACGTACATTTAACAGTAGAATTTTTACGAACATTCAATAGTCGCATTTTACCAACATTTAACAGTAGTATTTTACTAACATTTAACGAGCGTATTATACATATATTTAACGGTCGCATTTTACGAACAATCGACAATCGCTTTTTACGAACATTCAATAGTCGCATTTTACGAACATTTTACGGTCGCTTGCTACGAACATTTAATAGTCGCTTACTACGAACATTTAACGGGCGTATCTTACGAACATTTAACAGGCGTATTATACATATATTGGATCAATATCAGTATCTGGGCCGAAGGCACTATGTAACAGAGCCATTTAAATTTATGACAAAATGGCTTATATAAAACATTACTAGAACTGAAACATCCCTTATGTAATCAAGGTCAAATGAATGGCCTTATGTAATAAATGTTTTTAAAATGTACGACCTTAAAGTTTGTAAAAAGCGCCCCTTAAATGTTCGTAAAATGCGGCTGTTAATGTTCGTAAAATGCGACTGTTAAATGTTCGTAAAAAGCGCCCGTTCAATTTTCGTAGAATGCGACTCTTAACAAAATGTTTTGCTCCTATCTGCTGGATAGCGAATTATTCAGAGGATAACGTTAATCATCCTTCGAACAACCAGGGCCAGGTGTTTTGAACACAAAGAAGACAATATTGTTACGTTGTGCTTTCTGTTCCATTGCTGTTGGGTTGAATTCTCGGCAGTGTGTCTTGCAGATTCTTATATACACACCCAGCCACCACTGATCCTAAAAAAGATAAATCTATGTATTTCCTTCAGGCTATAAAACTAATAACCCCGATGAGTGCAGGTTTTGGAAGCAAAGCCTGCGAAAACTTGTGAGCTGTCCTCCGTGAGAAATTACGTCAACGCTGTTTAAAAAAAAAACATATACCTTTAACGGTCCCATTTAACGAACATTTAACAGTGGCTTTTTACGAACATTCAATAGTCGCAATTTACCAACATTTAACAGTCGCATTTTACTAACATTTAACGGTCGCTTGCTACAAACATATAACAGTCGCATTTACGAACATTAAACAGTCGCTTTTACGAACATTTAACAGTTGCATTTTACGAACATTTAACAGACGCATTTTACGAACATTAAACGGTCGCCTTTACGAACATTAAACGGTCGCTTTTATGAACATTTAACAGTCGTATTTTAAGAACATTAAACATTCGCGTTTTACGACAACTTTAAGGTCGTGCATTTTAAGAACATTCCTCATCTTTTATTTGCCTTATATACACAATACAAAAAATATATATATACAGCGGTTATAGCTAACAGTCGCATTTTACGAACATTTAACGGGTGCTTTTTACAAACTTTAAGGTCGTACATTTTAAGAGCATTTATTCCATTAGGCCATTATTTGACCTTAATTACATAAGGGTTGTTTACTGGTGCTGTTTTTCATGAGCCGTTTTATCGTAACAACACAAATTTCAAGACCGATAAAGCGCAAAAAAACTGTAAAGCTACAATTATTTCAGGCTAGGTGAAATGAAGATCCAAATGCGTTATAAATCCACAATAACTTTAGCGAATACGTACGAAAGACTCTTCATCCAAAATGTTCGTATGCCTGTGCACGGAATGTCTGTGTTCCTGTGTGGCAGGTGTTTTAAGGAAACCTAAAAAGCTAAAAATTAGGCCTGGGAAACCGTACACAGAGATTTTAACCCAATCAATAACAACTACAAGGTTTTAAACGGATTTGGCCTAATTTAGACTGCATGGCTAACTGCATAATGGATGTGAGCTTGTAAAGTTGTGTGCCGAAACCGCGGGACATCTGAAACGGCTATAGTGGAAGAACGCCATGGTTTTTGAGATTTCTTCGCCGAAATTTTACATTGGTTAAAAACAATTGAATGCCAATCGTCTTCTTGGGGTACTTCGAAAGGGATGCTTGATGAAAGATGAAGTAAACAGAATCTGCCCGCAAAATATATAAAACCATGAGAAAGTTGATTAAGCGAGTGATAGCGATTGTTGTTTCATTACATAGTAGGGACTTGAGAAAACACGGCGGTCACGGAAACAAAATATTTCTTGGAAAGGCCACTGCAAACGATTTATTCATTTTACAACCTTGTGTACCTTCCAAAGGTTTCCTGCAAAATAAGAATACACAATCCCATCAAAGACTGGAAATTAAGCAGCTGAGTGAGCTTCTGTTTTGATTCAAGTTTTTCAGAATTGTTTTGTTTCCGTTAGACAGGGACCGCTGCTTAATCAAAAATGTATGAATTTCATGCAGCTCAGCATTCATTTCAAGTGTAATTGGCAGTAATTTTTCGAAACTTGAATCTTATCAAAAACTCTTACTTAAAACTCAGATTTTTGTTGTTACTTCGTGCCTTTCTGCTTAAACTGAATACCTCAGCCTTTCAACATTTGTGAAGTTTCATCACACTGTTTGAATTTTCGCGTGTGTTATGACAAGTTTTAGGAGACGTTTTGTTATTGGTCGAATGGATGAATAAGGTTAAATTATACAATAAGTACGTGTCTGAATGCATAGCACGCATCATACTCCAGTTGGCGGTTTTCTCACCCAAAGCCCAGCTCCGTTGATCTTCTTTACGGATCTGTCGCGGGCTGAAAATTAACATTGTCATTCTCTGGTTAAACAAAACCGTGAAAATATTCGGTCGACAGCCTAGAAGTCCAGTTTTTCAGTGCTGGATATTTCTAAGAGTTGGGAAACATTGATAATGCGTGAAATTTTCGCGCTTGCCTTTAGATGTGAGATCCAAAACTTGTGACTAAGCGATCAATGGAAGGGAACAGTTTTCTAATTTTATCTTTGTTGTTATTATGTGCTCCGTTAGGAGCATGGCTTCACTGCTCCATGGAAGGAAACAAAGGTAGGAAGTTATACTCTCTTCTATCCCTTAAACCTCAGCCAACTTTGATTCAGAATTGCACTAAATCATCTTTTGGCATAGGGCAGAAATGAAATTCTTAGATGTTTAAAGAAATATCATAGCGTATTTCTTTAAGGCGAAAGACTACGTACTTTTTGAACATTCATGTCTGTATTGACTTTTATTTCAATGCTAACCTCAATCTGCCAACTTTGAAGTCCAAATTAATTTGGAATTTTTTCGTAGTTTCTATTTTAAAAAAAACTTTACTTGAATCATTTATAAGGTCGCCTGCAATTTTAGTTGCAGCTAAGAGAAGCAGGAGTATTGATAAAACTTTACGCCAGTCAATGATTTTAGGACAGGTTACGAAAATCGATCAATTTTCAGCTGCTCGCAATGGGGTATTATGCAAAAAAAAAAAAATAAAAAAAAGCAATGACAACTTGGTGTTGATGTTTTCATTAAGCTCTTGTTCCAATTTTCTCTGTCAGAGAGACATTGAATATTTCGTTTATTTTAAAGAAAAATTGATGCCAACCGAAAAGCGATATTTACTTCACTTTTTAAAACGAATTTTCAATCACTTTGGGGTCTATTGTACAGATATATTTTGCATTGAGTTAGTGGAAATAGGTAGCTTGTTTTGTTGATTCAAAAACTCCCTCTTTCTGCATAATTTTTTTTAATACCCATCGAGAAAGACAAATCGTGTCAATTCTTGGTTAACAGAGAAATCATTCTAGCCACTCAAGCATCAGGATTGTCATGTACCATTCAGATTCTTTTAATTTCGTCTGTGATTTAGGCGCTTTGGTGATATATGCTCGCAATTCCTGTCACTAATTTTAAAAAAATTTATTGTTACAAAAAGTCAATGACATTTGTCATTATTTATCTTGCAAATCCCTTGCAGACCATGGTTGCCGAAGTCTTATGTTTCTGAAATCCTTTGGAGGACATGCTTTGCAACGCCACGTTTTTAAAGAAATCTATTTAACCATGGGAATTGAGCCTTATAGCGACTGCAAAAATAGGTGCCTCATGGAAAATTCTTGTGTGTCCGTGAACATTGGTCCACCTGACAAGAATGGCCTAAGGGTCTGTCAACTGAGTGATTCTGATCACACTCAACATCCTGATGACCTTAAACCCCAAGAAGGATATTTGTATTGGGCGTCAAAGGTGCGGGAAAAATGGATTTTACCTAATGATGTTTATTTATTTATTTTCGATATAAAAAATATTGCTGAAAATAAATTTGTCCTTGTAGAATATGTGCTCCAGCAAGCCTTGTCCTCAAAATATGATCTGCGTTAATGGATTTACCAACAAGAGATACATTTGCTTAATGTGCAAAGTTGGTTTTATGGGAGAAAGATGTGAACAAGGTAAAAAGAGAACTTGCTTTTTCGGTATTTAAGTTAATTCTAATTTTTTTTTTTTGGTCCTCTCTTCTTGTGTAGGTTCAGTTGGGAATATAAATCAATTAACTCACACAATCAGTTTTATTAGGAGAATTCACTTTCCATAAATTTGTATATTTGTATTTATTTTGTTCTTTTTGTAATTGCTTCTATAACGTGTATAAATAAGTGTCTCATTTTTGTAACAGCTCCAGTGCTCCATGAATCATTTTTTTTAAAGAAGCTTTTAATATATAATTTTTTTCATCATCAAAATGGTTAAAACAAACACGTGCAGAAATTCTGTAAAAAGAAAAACAAAACAAAACAAAACAAAAAAACCCTCTCACTACATGGATGCATTCTTCTCCTCTAGAGCTTTCTTTGTAAAGCCCTAGATAGCAGTGGACTGCAGTACGAAAATCCCGTAACCGTGGAATGGGCTAGACTATGTGTCTTTCCACATTACCCAGTTTCTATACCTGGTCCTCTGTGATAACGTGAGTTGTTAGCCATTCCCCTTTGGAATTCAAGAGAGTTATTTCTACTTCAGCGTTTTCTTTCATTCGAAGATAATTATGCTTGAGCATCATTTACTATTTTGTTTGTTTGTTTTTTCAGATATAAACGAGTGCATCAGTGATACCGACGGTTGTCATTATAATGCAAGTTGCAACAACACAATTGGCTCTTACACATGCAAATGCAAGCCAGGATTTAGTTGTAGTTAGTATGACAGATGTTTTGATTGTTAATCAGTGCAACGTTTATACAGTACTTGTATAGATTCTGATGGGATTCTCACCAACCAACACCGCCGGTTCATAACCAACAATTCGTGTACGAGTTGATCAAACTATATTTTGAAATAGCTTGCATCATGATATCCTTTTGGAACAAGCCAGATTTTCATGAATATGTTTAAGCAAATTTCCAAATGTACAAATTCTGTCATGTTTTCGATTACGACTACTACTACTACGTTCTTAAAGAGTTTCAGAGTAAAAAATTGATTATAATAATAAAAAAAAGGAACAGGCACACAAACAAAAAACAATGATAGATTACATCAAGATTTTACCTTTCTCAATAGAATTAAACAACGTGTGATATGAAAAAAGGGTTGAAGTAAACTTTGTTTTTATCTTTCAGCATTCCAAGCCCTCTTTACAAATCTCAATGCCACTGGTAGGTATGGTCCAACGACGCTGGGTAGTCACTACACTGGTCAAGATCATGACGGACAGGTTACACTGTCCGGCGGTATTCAACAGTGGAATGTGCCGTACACTGGTGACTACAGAATAGAAGCGATCGGAGCAGCAGGAGGATACGATCAACTTGACGAAAGTGTTCAATACCGAGGAAGAGGGGCGATTATGGTTGGAACATTTCGCCTAAACAAGGGTGAAGTCATACAAATAATTGTTGGTCAAGAAGGAGGAATAACCAAACGGAGGTGGTCTTCTGGAGGTGGTGGAGGAACATTTGTTGTGAGAGGAGCCAATACACCTTTGATCATAGCTGGAGGCGGGGGAGGCTTACAAATTGTTAATTCAAGACATGGAGGATGTGACGCCAGCACACAAACAACAGGGAATACTGGATACAAATCATGGCCAGGGGGAAGCAATGGACATGGTGCACAGACTGCTGATAACAGCGCTCATTCAGGTAAAATTATATTGTGATGTTTCCTTACTCTTCATGGCCTTAGCAGCAACTTAATCAACTTGTACGTTTCTGGTTTCTATGCAAGATTAGTGCTCATAAGGTGGCAATATCGTTAGTAAGCTAGTTTGTGATTGAGCATGAAAAGATAGGTCACAGTTTTCACCCAGTGTCCTTCTAAGCATCAAATACCTTTACATTCCTTAAAGTATCACTTCCTCTGATCTTTCAACATTTTAAAAACCCACAAGAAATTATGAAATTTCGCCTCAATCACAGAATTTAACATTGTTATACATTAATTTATCAAATAGCCTAAGTTGGTATCTTGGGAGTCTTCGGACCAAATGTCATGGCAATCCTAGTAAAGTTCACATACCTTATTAATTCGTTCAAAGAAGGCACATTCACAAAAAAAAGGATTTAGTTTTTTTTGCTTTCCCGAAAATTTACGCGTTTGGGTGACTACATGTCAAGTTATATCAACACCGCAAAAACCCAGAATTCCGACTGCCAATAGAAACACTGAGGCGTCCTGTAGAGAATCTCAGCAAGAACATATTCGGCAGGTTACCACCATTAGTTACCTATGACAGACCTTTAGTTCAACTCAGCTGAATGGCAATTTCGATTTCAAATCTTTTTTTTTTTATAATTTTTAACTTAAAAGCGGCTTGGGCACGTCGCGGCAAAACTTAATGGTCGCTGACCGAGTGCGAGCGGCGAAGATTGCTTAAACCGCAAGCCTTTATGTGTTTCGCTACTCCGCTTTTAATTTCTTCTTATGCAGACAGAAAGACTTCTTTTTACTTTCATCTATGGATTCTTCTCCTTTTCATCTATATCTATTCCCATTCTAGTTTTAAACGCAGACATATTGCGAAGATCTCAACGGAGATGTTTACGTGATCGAAATTCAAGGATCAAGCAGTTTTGCCCTGAGAAAGCCTTCGGGAGTCATTTATGTTTACATGTTATAATTGGCTATTCACAATTTGGCCGGCTAGCGAATTCAGTTCAAAAATATGCTTTTTTTAATAACTCACGTGTGTTTTAATATTTTACGTAAATTTTTCTCCGAAACTTTATGTCAAATAACAATGTTTAGTTTTACATGGAAAAAAAATTCCGAGAAAATTCCGAAAAAATTGGCCCTTGGAGGTCTACCGTATCCTTAGATCAATTTCCATGTATCATTATATTTTTTTCCTCAGGTGGAGGTGGTGGCGGCTTTTGTTCAAGTGGAAGAAGTGGAGCGTATTTCAATGGAACCGTGGGGGAGGGTGGAGAGGGTGGTAAGGGATTTCTTTAGGGAGGGGTGGGTGGGAGAACCCGTTACAACGATACCACTGGTGGGTTTGGGGGAGGAGGTGGGGCTTGGGGATGGGCAGGGGGAGGAGGAGGAGGAGGAGGGTACTCTGGGGGAGGTAGTGGTAAAGACCTAGGTAATTCCTGTGGCGGTGGAGGTGGGTCGTTTAATGCTGGAAACAACCAACATAATGATTGTTGTTACAACTCTGCAGGTCATGGTCAGGTGACGATAACGTTACAGTAGAGTAAACTAACCATTAGCTACCAAACTTCAAAAAAAAGATCAACAGACTGAGAGGGTGAATCAGGGCGTTGGACGTTATATTTCTTTAACGTGGACATTAGGTCGAGGTTTATCTTCAAAGGGAAGTGTTGAGAACAGACTTCTGCCTAAGAGACTATTTCATAATAACATCAGAACAACTAGCATATCTCAAAGCTTCATCTCGATCTCCTCATTTTCCTTCGATCGTGCATTTTAGTAACAGTATGTCATTATGTTGGTTGACCTTCTCTAATTTGGCTTGTTAACTCAGTTCGTAAAGCATTGCACCGGTATGGCAGAAGTCATGGGTTCAAATCCCGCGCAGGCCTTAATTTTTCGGGCCTTATTTTCAGTACTGCTTAGGTCGTGTTCATTTCAATGAAAACTGCTTTAATTTTCTTAAAAGGATGTTTCTTTGACAACCATTTTGGGGATTTTAAAATGTCGAAGCCATAATTGAACTAGATAGACTTAAGGTGTGTAAACTTTATCGACATTTAGAAAGCAAAGCTAGATATTCCTGAATATGAACAAACAACTGGTGCCAGAGGAATATATTATAGAGAGGCCATAATGTCGTTCTATCACTCAGTTTTACCCATATCCAATATGTTATACTATAGAGAAGAAATTATGTCGTTCTGTTACTCAATTTTTACTCATATCCATTGTGTTATATCATAGAGAGGCAACGATGTTGTTCTGGTACTCAATTTTACCTATATTCATTATGTTACATAATAGAGAGGCAACATTGTCGTTCTGTTACTCAATATTACCTATGTTCATTATGTTATATAATAGAGAGGCATCAGCGTCGTTCTGTTACTCAATTTTCACATATCCATTATATTATATTATAGAGAGGCAAGAATGTCGTTCTGTCGCTCAATTTTACCCATATCCACTATGTTGTATTATAGAGAGGCAACAGTGTTTTTCTGTCACTCAATTGTACCCATATCCACTATATTGTATTATAGAAAGGTAGCAGTGTCGTTCTGTTACTCAATTTTACCCATATCCACTATGTTATATTATAGAGAAGCAACAATGTCGTTCTGTCACTCAATTTTACCCATATCCACTATGTTATATTATAGAGAAGCAACAATGTCGTTCTGTCACTCAATTTTGCACATATCCACTATGTTGTATTATAGAGAGGCAACATTGTTGTTCTGTCACTCAGTTTTACCCATATCCACTATGTTATATTATAGAGAGGCAACAGTGTTGTTCTGTTACTCAATTTGACCCATATCCAATATGTTATACTATAGAGAAGCAACAATGTCGTTCTGTCACTCAATTTTACCCATATCCACTTTGTTGTATTATAGAAAGGCAATAGTCTCGCTCTGTCACTCAATTTTACCCATATCCACTAGGTTATATTATAGTATTGCAATAGTGTCTTTCTGTTACTCAATTTTACCCATATCCCACTAGTATATATTATAGAGATGCAACAGTGTCGTTCTGTTACTCAATTTTACCCATATCCAATATGTTGTATTATAGAAAGGCAACAGTGTCGTTCTGTTACTCAATTTTACCCATATCCAATATGTTATATTATAGAAAGGCAACAGTGTCGTTCTGTTACTCAATTTTTCCCATATCTACTGTTATATTATAGAGACAACAGTGTTGTTCTGCACTCAACTTTACCCATATCCATTATGTTTTATTATAGAGAGGGAATAAAGTCGTTCTGTCACTTAGTTTTACCCATCTCCGTTATGTTTTATTATAGAGATGGAACAGAGTCATTCTGTCACTCAATTTTACCCATATCCATTATGCTGTATTCATTGCTTTGTTAACGATTATCTACGGGCCAGTCATTAAATGTCACTTAGGGGGAGGGGGGTAGAATTGGGGGGATTAGGTGGTTTTCAGGGGGGAACGGTAGGGGATGTCAGTCGTCACCAACACAGTATAAGGGAAGGGCTACAGAAAATTGACTGGCAATTAACTTTCAATGAATGGTGATGGGGCATTCGAAAATTACTGAGCCCTGAAGGAGGATTGGGTAAATTTGATCGGGATGGAATAAAATCTTTTAACGCTTCCAAGGGGATAAATAATGACAGTCTTTTTTGCACATTTGTTAGTTAAACTTAGCACAACTAAGTCAACCATGGAATTTGAAGTTAGTTTACTTGCAAAATAAAAATAAAAAAAAGATTCTTGGAGATCACGTTGACAAAGAAAGTGCTTTTAAGTGGCCGTAAGACACTGTGCTACGTAACCTAGTGACCTGAATTCCTCACACTTGAGAATGTTTTTGTAAGCGGCTCTCGCGAAAAGCGATTTATGTAATAATTTCGAAGCAACAATGAACTGATACCTTTGATGTTGATTACTTTGGGACTTACCCTATTAGCGTATCTTGGAAAAAAAAATGAGGTACATTTTAGAACGTTCTCCTTCGAAGCTTTTAAACACAACAAGAAAAAAACTTCTGCGGAAAAAATCTATCAGAACTTGAATTATGGTAAATAAAAAGAATACGAGAACAAAAGGAATAACGTTTATTAAAAAAATAACTGAGATTGTAGGAAATAATACATGTGGGAAAGTGGAGTCAAAAGATAGAGATAACCGATGGAAGAAAACAGGAAAAAAAATCATAAGTTATTTTAACTATGCAGCAAAACAATATACTATCAGTGTCCTTGAGACGAGAAGTAAACATACCCCTCCTTTAACTAAGCAGCGCAATTTTAATCGGCGGATTCTTGTCAAATATTTATCTAACATCAGAAAAGCTCCTTTTTGGCCGAGTTTTAAAGACATGGGACTTTGGCTCTATATTTTTTTCGTCTTCCTGGTTTTTGTTCTTGAAAAAGTATTATCCTAAAAGGATGGTAAGATTCTTTTATTGCTTTGAGAAATTAGATTTACCTTGTTTCTGTCTCTATTAGTAAATCATCCTCAACGGTTTACTAAAGAAACTTCGAAATGCGTCATTTCAGAGACTGAAAATTAAAAGCTAAATTGATGAAGAGACTTCAAACCACTTGCAAAATTTAAATGCTTTGTCTTTTTTTTAGTTTTTTTAGTTTTTTTCTTTTTTTGTCGCCTATGAAGAAACATTCTCCTTTTATTCACTTTTTTGACCTTTAACGTCCATAAGAAAGTTGATTAAGCGAGCGATAGCGATTGCTGTTTCATTAAATAGTAGGGACTTGAGAAAACACGGCGGTCACGGAAACAAAAGATTTCTTGGAAAGACCACTGCAAACGATGTATTCATTTTACAACCTTGTATACCTTCCAAAGTGGAGGCGCAGTAGCCCCATAGTTAGTGCGCTCGACTCCGGATCGGGTGGTCCGGGTTCGAGCCCTGGCCCTCGAGACTCTTAGGCAAGACACTTTGTACACCTGGTGTACAAATGGGTATCAGCAAATGTGCTGGAGGTAACCCTGCGATGGACTAGCATCCCATCCACTCTTATACGCTTCATGCCAAGAAAACCGGAGTTAAGCACCGTCCCCATGGGCCACTCGGGCCCGTATCAAGGCTTTACAAAGACATTTGTGGAGATGAGAGTCCCACACTCGTCACTGCGGTAACTCAGTTTGCCAGATTTTCCTTATAAAAGAAAAATTAAGTTCAACAGAGTTCTCAATGTCCTGTTTCATAATATAAAATCCATTGATGATATTTTAATAGCTCAGAAATAATCAAGAAATAAAACAATCTTTCATAATCAATAGAAATAGCTTTACATTGGTTATTTAACCGAACTTCCATCGCAAAAGATTTTTTACATTGTGGATAAGGAAATAACTTCAAGTATGAAATAAACATGATGTTAAATAAGCATGGCGGAACAGTAAATTGTCCTAGTCAACAAGTAAGTAAAATGTTTCGCGATTATTATTGTAAGATTATTGATCTTCGAGTTGATATTCTATTCCATCTTTCAATTTTTAGGAAAGATTTTAAACTTTAAGAGCGTTTTCTAGGGCTCTTTGTAACATCCTCATTGAAACTGTGTGTTCCTAACAAACAAACTTATTATATAAAAATACAAAACATGTTTGGTACAGTTCAATACCAAACAGTTAACAACCTGTCAAATAGGTAAGGACAAAATAAATATTAATAAGTGCCGGCGAAGTGTAATGGAAGTCGGACGAGTCAGGGGTAAACTTGGCTCGGATTTTCATCCCATACGGGGAGAATAGTAATACCCAAGGACCTGGGGTGAGTTTTAACAGGGTTGCTCACTTTGCTATCGTGCTGAATTTTTTTCGTACTAAAAAAAGTCATTGTAGTCTCTTCTTAAGTTTGTTATCAACATTATCTCCAGTGGACATTTTTTATATGAGGCCTTACGATATCTCCACGGGACACTTTTTGAGAAGGCTTTACTTCGCTAAAATAATTAAGGATCAACATGATCATTACTACCTTTTAGTTCTTACTTTCGTCTCCATAAAGAATTTTATAGCAAAAACTCGCGAATAATCTGATGTAAAACTCTAAGGTAAAATTAAACTCCAACTTAAAAAGCAGTCTCACAATCTGAAAAGTAAAAGTGAAATCCAAAAACATACTGCGAAAAGAAAAAAAAGAACACACAAAAAGCAAAACAAAACTGTAAAAAAAAGGTCAAAAAGCAAAAACAAGACATTCAACTAAAAAAAATAGGATGACTGGTTTTATGTCTGATTAAAAAAAAATTAAGAAATCATCAGAGAAAGTGAATATTATAATGACTTTATCATTGTTAATTAAGCTAAGAAATGAATCAACGTATGTTTATTAAAATGCGATATCACTTTTTCTATCAAGTTTTCTTTTTAGCCTCCCAAGCAGTCAACTCATGGATGACAAGAAAAAAATGATAAGAATTTTATTGAAAAATTTGGGTTGATGATCTTGAGACTCACGTAGTTTTACATTCCTGGAATGCGAGGGACTCCGGAGGGACTACGACGGCAACATAGTTAGTTCCCCTTCCAACCGATATGGGCTGAACACTTAGAGGATGCAATCAGCAATGTTGATAGCGTAATGTTTTTGATAGAAATAGTAGAGATGGTAAGTTTTGAGCTCGGTGAAGGATTGAGAAAGATTTTTTTGTCTTGTCACGAGCGTGGAATTAGCGTGGGAGCTCAAAACTTACCATCTCTACTATTTTTTATCAAAAACATTACGCTATCGACGTTGCTGATCCTAACAGTGTGTGGGAAGCGTGTTATAAGAACTTCGTAATAGACCTCGCTCACCGAAGAGTCTTTGTGGCTCAGTGGTTGAGCATCGGAGCGCAAATCCAAAGGTCTGAGGTTCGATTCCTCATAGGGACTAAGAATATTTCTTTATCCCACGCTCGTGACAAGACGAAAAAACATCTCTCTTACCTTAATGCATTTGGAAATCTGTGAGTTATTGAGATTTTCCCACAAATTAAGTATTTCATCCTTTTCCTTTTTAATTTTTTTTCAGGGGGTTGAGTGGGGGGGGTGAAGCCTTGCTATTGAAATAATTTTAATCATAAAATCTGGAGATTACATAATTACTGTGACTACAGTAAGTCTGCATATGCGAGTGAACCTTTTTTAGGATATTTATCTCCATGTGCGGCGCTTAGTAAACTTTGCCTGCTAATTTTTGAGTGGCCAAGGGCATTTGTCAACACAACTCTTTAATTTGTATTCTTAGGTATTATTTCCTTATTCTGAAATTCCCCATTTGTAATGAAAAACACGCCGAATAATTTTGGCACAAAACCTGTGAATTCATCTCTTGCCACGCAAACTGGTCAGATAGTAATTTTTCAGTGCCAACGTATGTAAAAACAAAAAAAACTTAGATTTTTTAATTTCCCTCTACAGTAATGCTGACTTTGACAAAGCATTTATATGGATCAGGTGAGAAGTGCTAATTTAAGACTTTAGCAAGCATGTATTTACTTTCCCGAGAATTCAAGGGAAACATGGTAAAACTCTGAGAGATTTATCAGGATCAAAAAAATGACTAAGCTAATCGTATTCGGAGTGCACTTACAAACCACAGTATGCCTCAGGTCTCAGAGTAAATGTTGTTAATTTGCTGTCACCCTGATCCCAGAACCACCATTTACAAATTAAAACAAATAATAAGAATAGAATTGTGAAAGCTGTGGATGAGCTTTGCCAACAAGCTATCCGTGTTTTCTTTTGTTTAGTTATTCTCATTTTATGACTGCTTTTAGTTTTTTTTCCCAGAATGCCAAATTTCATGTTTTCAAGATTCCTGTTACATGTTGCAAAACCAAGGACCGGATTGGAACGATAACAGAATATTATGTCAAAAGTAGGGGGCTGACCCAGTTTCCATTGAAACCGTAAAAGATTGGAACTTTTTAAATGACTTGATTCAAAAACCCAAATCGAAATATAATAAATGGATCATTGGTTTGGAAAAAGAAGCAGGCAACTTGACTTGGTTGAGTGGAAGATCACTGACCATTTGCAAATGGGATAAAAACCAGGCAAGTGACGACGAAGATGTGGCAATAATAGTCAAGACGTCTTTGAATGACAGTAAAGTGGGCCTATTTCAAAAGACCCACGGGGATCAGCCTTATGCCTCAATTTGTGAAATTAACAAAGGTAAGAGGCAACACAATTGAGCAAACTAGGGATGTGCTCAAAGCCCTTGAGCGTAAAAAAGTGCTGCCAGACCTTGATAAAATGATAAAACCTTGCACCTTTATTTCCCTTATTGTGTTGAAGCTTCAAATCAATTCCTTCATTTTAGTTTTAAAATGGCCATTTTTTGTGTCTACCTACGCCTGATACTTCCATGTCGATCATCGCTAAAATTTTCGAGCTTCTCACAGTAATGAATGAAATATCGCTACAACGGTGCCAAAGAACACCGTGATAATGAACATATTTAAGCTTTACACTCGTGAGTAGATAAAGAAAGAAAAGACTCCTGCTACGTGTCTATGGCCTCTGGATTTACATGGATGTTTAACAGAGGTTATTGTCGAGACTGTGGAGTTGACCTAGTTTCCATTGAAACCGAAGAGGAATGCATATGGTTCTTTATTGATCGCGAGATTCGAAATCGCTATACTGTAGAGTGGTACATCGGGTTGGAAAAAATGGAAAGAAATTGGACTTGGGTGAGTGAAAGGCCGCTGAAAATAGAGAGAAAACCAGCCAAGCAATAACAATAGAGTGGCATCTATGGTCAGGGAGTCTGATTCAGGTGAACAGGGCTTATCTACTGATCCAGCGGGGACAGATCCCAAAGCTTTTATTTGTGAGATGTCCAAAGGTAAGACAAATTTGCGCCTGCTTTGCGCACAATAAACAGAGAAGCGTGTGTCTAGGCCCTCAGTGAGACAGAAATGTCATCATGGACCACACTGTCAGGAATATATTGATCTTGGGTTTGCGCGTCACGTTTCCTTTCCACTTCGCAAACGCGTATGAACTATGCATTATGGATGACTTGCATTCGAAAATGGAAGCCACTTTGATATCGAGCAGCACAAAATAGTTAGACTTAAGGTTTCAGAACCGGAAATGAAAATAATTGAGATTGATGCGATTATGGTGTACCAATCAGTTCGTCCTATGAACGAGACTAGTGAGACTTCTTCTAGAAACATGCCACATTTCGCAACGCCAACGATATTTTGTGGTGCTGAATATCATCACAAAGGAAGGTGTAATTTTTAATGGCATTAAATCCTTACAAATTGCCAATATTATTGTCCAGTATTGCCAGGCTATTCCTTTTTATTAGCAATGATGGATTGTAAATTTCAAGTAGGCTTTAAAGTCAGTTTATTTGTTAGTCACCTATTAGCGCTTTTTTTCCCGGTTTTTTTTAAGGGTTGGATTTACGTCACGGTTTCTGTCAAGTCAACGGCATCTTCTAATTATAATATTGTTATTGTCTTAGACTTGACAAGCGCAGCGAAAAGACAGAAAACGCAACAAACAAAAGGTGGAAACGAACAAAGGTTCGTAAAAGGGAACCTGTAGAAAGAGAGCCACTCACAGGTTCTCCTAAATGGGCGCTGTCCGATGAATGGAGGGAAATCATGCAAAGGAGAGACCAGGAACAAACGGAAATGTAAGAATACTGCTTAGCCTTTACACTTATTATTGGATGCTGTCGCTTTTACTTCGAGTTTACCAACTATGAAAGTGAAGCACAGAAGAACGTACAAACTATGTAAAATTCACTGTCTCTATGTATTCATGCTATGAAGAATTTCGTAATATGCTTGTTTCCTTTATACAAGGCAGTTACATTGTTTACCTAACATTTTTTTGGTTCAGCAGAGAACTTGAGGATGAAGAGACCACTGACGAAACCAGAGCGGGAGAAAGAGGAGGAGAAGAAACTGATAATGACAGCTCCTCAGGTAGCGATTGTGACTTTTAGAACGAATAGTTTGTTTTTCTGTGTGGGTGTGTGTGTTAAAGGAATAGTGTGATTGTACATAAATCACAACTTTTAATCATTGGATTATACATTTACGTGAATTAGATTTTCAACTTTCATTTTTCGCATTATTATTAACAATACTATTTTTGAGAAACACAAATGTTAGATTAAGTTTTTTCTTCTAATGTATATGTACTGCGATAAAAACAACGCGTGACTGAGGAATACTGAAATAAAATTAACAGCTATTTGTAATTGAAACATGAGATGATTCACGATTTTATGATTCCACCAAGATCACACCCAAGCAATGCAAAAATCTTTAACGTGCCCCGTAAGAATACTCGAGAATGTTGAATTTTCCCATTAAGATTGCTCAAGAAAGGCTCGTTAAAGCCCCCACAATACGCACACAACTGTCTTCACACAGTATTCATGTGTACACCGGTATTTAGCCTGAAATCTCGTCATGAATCTAATAAGAATCCGTATACCTACCTTGAAACAACAGTAGTATCTATATCTTATAATTCCTACAATATACGTGAAGTATACAGACCTCTGTAATGACATGAAGGTAATATATATATATATATATATATATATATATATATATATATATGTATATATAACTAACTGCAGACAGTACTGTTTCGGCCTTCTGGGCCTCATCAGTGCAGTGCTGATGCTAGGATGGAGGTAAGGCTATATAGCCACCCCAAGTGATCTCACATATGTGGGATCATCTAAGCCATGCCAGAGTGCTCAAACTAGATAAACTAGTGTATATATATGTATATATATATATATATATATATATATATATATATATATATATATATATTGTGAGAGGAAAAAGACAAATAAACTACAAATTCATCCCTAAAAGCCTGTTTGGTGGTTGCCCACTAATCAGGGGATTTACTCATCAGTGGGCAACTACGTAACAGGCTTGTAGGGATGAACTTGTAGTTTCGAGTATTTGTCTTTTTCCTTCCACAATATATACATAGCTCTACTCCTATGTTTTAACAACCAGAAAATAAGAGGACATTCACAAATACAGCCAACCAGCAACTCGACAAGAAAATTCACGGAAAATATTGGCGGGAGCATAGAGGCAAACGGACGACCAAACGAACAAGAAAATTCTGAGAAAAGTAGATAATGTATTGCAATTTTTACCTTTCGCTGAAGCCTCTCCAAAACATGCAATTCTTCACCCTTTCTTCTATCTGAAAATGAAATCATCGCGGTGAGATGAAATAAAAACAGCGCATTCCAAATAATCTTTCTTTATTTTCATGTTGCTTAATCTTGCTTACCTTTATGTTTTTGAACTTTAAGACGACATTTTCCAGCAATTTTTTTTGGTTTAGGTTCCATTGTTACCATTATTATTTTGTTACCCAAATATCTGTGTACAAAATGATTTTGAAAATGAACCAGATGGTGACACAAATATGGTGGTTTAAAAGAATGGTAGCAGTGGTGACGATACAAAACTATTTGCACATTCTAGCCGATATTCTCTACGTTGGGAAGATAACGCCAGTCGATGCTGTCCAGCAGATAAGTGTTCACAAAATGTTTTGCTCCTATCTGCTGGATAGCGAATTATTCAGTGGATAACGTTAATCACCCTTCGAACAACCAGGGCCAGGTGTTTTGAACACAAAGAAGACCATATTGTTACGTTGTGCTTCCTGTTCCATTCCTGTTGGGTTGACTTTCCGGCAGTGTGTCTTGCAGATTCTTATATACACACCCAGCCACCACTGATCCTAAAAAAGATAAGTCTATGTATTTCCTTCAGGCTATAAAACAAATAAACCCAATGAGTGCAGGTTTTGGAAGCAAAGCCTGCGAAAACTTGTGAGCTGTCCTCCGTGAGAAATTACGTCAACGCTGTTTAAGAAAAACATATACATTTAACGGTCGCATTTTTACGAACATTTAACAGTCGCTTTTTACGAACATTCAATAGTCGCATTTTACGAACATCTAACAGTCACATTTTATGAACATTTAACAGTCGCATTTTGCGAACATTTAACGGTCGCTTGCTACAAACATATAACAGTCGCATTTTACGAACATCAAACGGTCGCTTTTACAAACATTTAATAGTCGCATTTTACGAAAATCAAATGGTCGCCTTTACGAACATTAAACGATCGCTTTTACGAACATTTAAAAGTCGTATTTTAAGAACATTTAACATTCGCGTTTTAGGACAGATTTAAGGTCGCACATTTTAAGAACATTCCTCATCTTTTGTTTGCCTTATATACACAATACAAAAAAAATTATTTACAGCGGTTATAGCTAGACCCAGGAACCGGGCTTATGGGAGAGCCACATCTATTACATAATCCCATTTATTTGACCTTGATTACATAAGAGTTGTTTACTGGTACTGTTTTACATAAGCCGTTTTATCGTAAAATTATATAGCTCTGATACATAGTGCCTTCGGCCCAGATACTGATATTGATCCACTTCTAGTAACAACACAAATTTAAAGGCCGATAAAGCGCAAAAGTTAAAAGTTAGAATTATTTCAGGAGAAGTGAAATAACATAACAATCCGGCTCCGTTATAAATCCACAATAACTTTAGCGAATACGTACAAAAGACTCTTACTTCATCCAAAATGTTTGTATGCCTATGCACGGAATGTCTGTGTTCCTGTGTGGCAGGTGTTTTAAGGAAACCCACATAGCTAAAAATTAGGCCCAGAGGGAAACCATTCACAGAGATTTTAACCCAATCAATAAAAACTACAGGATTTTAAACAGAATTGGCCCTAATTTAGCTAACTGCATTATGGATGTGAGCTTGTAACGTTGTGGGCCGAAGCCGTAGGACACCTGAAACGGCTATAGTGGAAGAACGCCATTGTTTTTTGAGCTTTCTCCGCGGAATTTTCACATTGGTTTAAGACAATTGAATGCCAATCGTCTTCTTGAAGTACTTCGAAAGGGATACTTGATGAAAGATGAAGTAAACAGAACACGCGCGCAAAATATATAACACCATATAAAAGTTGTTCAAGCGCGTGATAGCGATTGCTGTTTCATTAAATAGTAGGGACTTGAGAAAACACGGAAGTCACGGAAACAAAAAATTTATTGGAAATACTATTGCAAATAATGTATTCATTTTAAAACCTTGTGTATTTTCCAAAGGTTTCCTGCAAAATGATATTACATAATCAATTCAAAGACTGGAAATAAAGCATGCTGAGTGAGCTTCTGTCTTAATTCAAATGTTTCAGAATTGTTTTGTTTCCGTTAGACAGGGACTGCTGCTTAATCAAAAATGTATGATTTTAAAGCAACTCAGCATTCATTTCAAGTGTAATCGGCAGTTATTTCTCGCAACTATAATCTCTATTAAAAACTCTGACTTAAAACTCAGATATTTGTTGTTATTTCGGGTCGTTCCGCGGAATTTTTCATTGGTTAAAGACAGTTGAATGCCAGTCGTCTTCTTGAAGTACCTCGAAAGGGATGCTTAATGAAAGATGAAGTAAACAGAACCTGGGCGCAAAATAGATAAAACCTTATGAAAGTTCATTAAGCGAGTGATAGCGATTGCTGTTTCATTAAATAGTAGGGACCTGAGGAAACACGGAAGTCACAGAAACAAAAGATTTATTGGAAATACTATTGCAAATGATGTATTCATTTTAAAACAATGTACTTCCCAAAGGTTTCCTGCAAAATGAGATTACATAATCCATTCAAAGACTGGAAGTAAAGCATGCTGAGTTTTTCAGAATTGTTTTGTTTCCGTTAGACAGGGACTGCTGCTTAGTCAAAAATATATGATTTTAATGCAACTCAGCATTCATTTCAAGTGTAATCGGCAGTTATTTCTCGAAACTATAATCTCTACTAAAATATCTGAATTAAAACTCAGATATTTGTTGTTATTTCGGGCCTTTCTGCCGGAATACCTCAGCCTTTCAACATTTGCGTTTGCTTTGCGTCTGTCATCAAACTGTTTGAATTTTCGCGTGTTATGACAAGTTTTAGAAGACGTTTTGCTATTGGTCGAATGTAAGAATTAAGTTAAATCATGCAATAAATAGGTGTCTGAATGCATGGCAAGCAGCAGTTTTCTCACCCGAAGCCCAGCTCCGCTGATCTTCTTTACGGATCTGTCGCAGGTTGAAAATTAACATTATCATTCTCTGGTTAAACAAAACTGTGAAAATATTCGGTCGACGGCCTGGAAGTCCAATTTTTCAGTGCTGAATATTTCTAAGAGTTGGGAAACATTGATAATGCATGGAATTTCGTGCTTGCCTTTGGATGTGAGATCCAAAACTTGTCACTAGGCGACCAATGGAAAGGAACAATTTTCTCTTTTTATCTCTGTTGTTATTGTGTGCTCCGTTACGAGCATGGCTTCACTGCTCCATGGAAGGAAATAAAGGTAGGAAGTTATACTTTTTTCTGTTCTTTAAATCTTAGCCAACTTTAATTTAGTATTGCACTAAATTATCTCTTGGCATAGGGCAGACATAAAATTCTTACCTGTTTAAAGAAATGTTATATCAGATTTCCTTAAGGGAAAAGACTACATACTTTTTGAGCATTCATCTCTGTGTTTGACTTTTATTTCAATGCTAACCTTACTCTGCCAAATTTTAGGACTAAATTAATTTGAAATTTTTACTTATTTTCTATTTTTGAAGTTCTATTTGTATCTCTTGTAAGATCGCCTGCAACTTAGCTATTCAACTAAAAGAAGTAGGAATATTAATAAAAATTAACCCTAGTCAATGATTTTAGGAAAAGTTACGAAACTCGATTAATTTTCAGCTGCTCGAAATTAGGCGAAAAAAAAAAACGCAATGACAATTTGTTGTTGATGTTTTCATTACGCTCTTGTTCCAAATTTCTTTGTCACAGAGGTATTGAATATTATGTTAGTTTTAAAGAAAAAATGATGCCAACCAAAGAGCGATATTTACTTCACTTTTTGAAACGAATTTTCAATCACTTAGGGGTCTATTTAACAGACACGTATTTCATATATTTAGTGGAAATAAGTAGCTTGTTTTGCTTAATTCAAAAACTCCCTCTTCCTGCATAAATTTTTATACTCATCGAGAAAGACAAATCGTCTCAATTCTTGGTTACCAAAGAAATTTCTCAATAGCTAGCTACTCAAGCATCAGTATCGTTATGTACCATTCAGATTCTTTTAATTTCGTCCGTGATTTGGGCGTTTTGTTTATATATGCTCGAAATTTATGTCACTAGTTTTAAAGAATTTACTGTTACAAAAAGTTAATGACACTTGTCATCATTTATCTTGCAAATCCCTTGCAGACCGTGGTTGCCGACGTCTTATGTTTCTGAAATCCTTTGAAGGACAAGCTTTTCAACGCCACGTTTTTAAAGAAATTTATTTAACCATGGGAATTGAGCCTTATAGTGACTGCAAAAATAGGTGCCTCATGGAAAATTCCTGTGTGTCCGTGAACATTGGTCCACCCGACAAGAATGGCCTAAGGGTCTGTCAACTGAGTGATTCTGATCACACCCAGCATCCTGATGACCTTAAACCCCAAGAAGGATATTTGTATTGGGCTTCAAAGGTGCGGAAAAATGGATTTTACCCGATGATGTTTATTTATTTATTTTTCTTGATAAAAATGTTACTAAAAATAAATCTGTCCATGTAGAATACGTGCTCCAGCAAGCCTTGTCCTCAAAATATGACCTGCGTCAATGGGTTTACCAACAAGAGATACATTTGCTTAATGTGTAAAGTTGGTTTTATGGGAGAAAGATGTGAACAAGGTAAAAAAAGAACTTTGTGTTTCGGTATTTCAGTTTATTCTGAATTTTTTTGGTCCTCTCTTCTTGTGTACGTTCAGGGGAAAAAATCAATAAATTCACACAATCAGTTTTATTAGGAGAACTCACTTTCCATAAACTTGTTTATTTGTATTTATTTTTTTTTTTGTAATTGCTTCTCTAACGTGTATAAATGAGTGTGTCTCATTTTTGTAACAGCTCCGGTGCTCCATGAATCTTTTTTTTTTAAAGAAGCTTTTGATATATAATTTTTTTCTTCATTAAAATTGTTAAAATAAACAAGTGCACCAATTATGTAAAAAGAAAAAACAAACAAAACAAAACAAAAAAACCCTCTTACTCCATGGATGCATTCTTCTCCGCTAGAACGTTTCTTTAAAAGCCCTAGAAAGCAGTGGACTACAGTACGAAAATCTCGTAACCGTGAAATGGGCCAGACTTTGTGTCTTTCCACATTACCCAGTTTCTATACCTGGTCCTCTGTGATAATATGAGTTGTTCGAATGCCCCATTGGAATTCAAGAGAGTTATTTCCACTTCAGCGTTGTCTATCATTCGAAGATAATTATGCTGTAACATCAATCACTATTTTGTTCTGTTTGTTTGTTTTTTTCAGATATAAATGAGTGCATCAGTGATACCCACGGTTGTCATTATAATGCAAGTTGCAACAACACAATTGGCTCTTACACATGCAAATGCAAGCCAGGATTTAGTTGCAGTTAGTATGACAGATGTTTTGATTGTTAATCAGTGCAACGTCTATACAGTAATTATATGGAATCTGATGAGATTCTCATCAACCAACACCACCGGTTCATTACCATAATTCGCGTATAAGTTGATCAAACCATAATTTGAAATAGCTTGCATCATATCCTTTTGGAAAAAGCTAGATTTTCATGAATATGTTTAACCAAATTTCCAAATGTAAAAGTTCTGCCAAGTTTTCAATTACTACCACTACTACTACGCTCTTAAAGAGTTTTAGAGTTAAAAAAAATTAAATAACAATTATAAAAAAGAAAAGGAACAGGCAATCCAACAAAAACCAATGATGGATCACATCAATTTTCTTTATTTTTCTCAATTGAATGAAAGAACGTGTGATAACAAAAAATTGTTCAAGTAAACTTTTTTTATCCCTCAGAATTCCAAGCCGTTTTTACAAATATCAATGCCACTGGAAGATATGGTCCAACGACGCTGGGCAGTCACTACACAGGTCAGGACCATGACGGACAAGTTAAACTGTCCAGCGGTATTCAACAATGGACTGTGCCGTACACTGGTGACTACAGAATAGAAGCCATCGGAGCAGCAGGAGGATACGATCCAACTCCCAACAGTGTTCAGTACCGAGGAAGAGGAGCAATTATGATCGGAAAATTTCGCCTAAACAAGGGTGAAGTCATACAAATAATTGTTGGTCAAGAAGGAGGAATAAACAAGCTGAGGTGGTCCTCTGGAGGTGGTGGAGGTACATTTGTAGTGAGAGGAGCCAATGCACCTTTGATTATAGCTGGAGGCGGGGGAGGTTTGCAAAGTGTTAATTCAAGACATGGAGGATGTGACGCCAGCACACAAACAACAGGGAATCCTGGATACCAATCATGGTCAGGGGGAAGCAACGGACATGGTGCACAGACGGCTGGTGATGGCGTTTCAGGTAAAAATATATTGTGATGTTTTCTTACTCTTCATGGCCTTAGCAGCAACTTAATCAGGTTGTACGTTCCTGGTCTCTATGCAAGACTAGTGCTGATAACGTGGCAATGTCATTATCAATCTAGTTTCTGACTGAGCATGAAAAGATAGATCACAGTTTTCACTCAGTGTCCTTCTAGGCATCTTTACCTTTACATTCTTTAGAGTATCACTTCCTCTGATATTTCAACATTTTAAAAACCCAGAAGAAATTATGAAATTCTGCCTCAACCACAGAATTGAACATTATTATATATTAAATTATCAAATAGCCTGAGTTGTTATCTTGGGAGTCTTTGGACCAAATGTTATGGCAACCATGGTGAAGTTTACATGCCTTATTAATTCGTTCAAAGAAGGCACGCTCGCAAAAAAAAAAAAAAAAAAGAATTAGGCTTTTTTGCTTTTCCGAAAATTCACGCGTTTGGATGACCACATGTCAAGTTATATCAATATCGAAAAAACTCAGAATTCCGACGGCCAACAGAAACATGGAGGCGTCCTGTAGAGACTCTCAGAAACATATTCAACATATTCTGTAAGTTTCTATCCATTAGTTACCCGTAACAGACCTTTAGTTCAATTCAGCTGAATGGCAATTTCGATTTCAAATCTTTTTTAAAATAATTTTTAACTTAAAAGCGGCTTGGGCACGCCGTGGCAAAACTTAATAGTCACTGGCCGAGTGCCAGCAACGGAGATTGCTTAAACCACAAGTCCTTATGCATTTCGCCATACCGTGCTTAATTTCTTTACTTCTTACGCAGACAGCCAGACTTCTTTTCCCATTTTAGTTTTTAACGCAGACATATAGCAAAGATCTCAACGTGCAACCGAAACAATGAGATGTTTACGAAATTCAAGGATCAAGAAACCCTTGGGGAGTCATTTATGTTTACATGTTATAATTGGCTATTCACAGTTTGGCCTGCTGACGAATTAAGTTCAGAAATATTTTTTTTTTCTTTTTCCAATAACTCGGGTGTATTTCAATACTTTACATAAATGTTTCTCGGAAACTTTATGTCAAATAACAATGTTCAGTTTTTTCTCGGAAACTTTATGTCAAATAACAATGTTCAGTTTTACGTGGAAAAAAAATTCCAAGACAATTCTCAAAATATTGGCCCTCGAAGGTCTACCGTATCCTTAGATCAATTTCCATGTATCGTTATTTTTTTTCTCAGGTGGAGGTGGTGGCGGCTTTTGTTCAAGTGGAAGAAGTGGAGCGTATTTCAATGGAACCGTGGGAGAGGGTGGAGAGGGTGGTAAGGGATTTCTTCAGGGAGGGGTGGGTGGGAGAGCCCGTTACAACGATGTCACTGGTGGGTTTGGGGGAGGAGGTGGTGCTTGGGGATGGTCAGGGGGGGGAGGAGGAGGAGGAGGGTACTCTGGGGGAGGTAGTGGTAAAGACCTAGGTAATTCCTGTGGCGGTGGAGGTGGGTCGTTCAATGCTGGAAACAACCAACATGATGATTGTTGTTACAACTCTGTAGGTCATGGTCAGGTGACGATAATATTACAGTAGAGCAAACCAACCATAAGCTACCAAACTACAAACAAAAATTACAGACTGAGATAGTGATTCAGGGCGTTGGACGTTATATTTCTTTAACTTAGACATTAGGTTGAGGTTGATTTCGTAGGGAAGTGTTGACTTTTGCCTAAGAGACTATTTCATAGTAACATTAGAACAACTAGCATATCTTAAGCTTCAGCTCGATCTCCTCATTTTATCTTGATCGAGCATTTCAGTAACAATATGTCATTATGTTGGTTGTCCTTCTCTAATTTGCTAGTTGACTCAGTTCGTAAAGCACTACACCGGTATCTCGGAGGTCATGGGTTCAAATCCCGCGCAGGCCTGAATTTTTCAGGCATCACTTTTACTACTGCTTAGGTAGTGTTCGTTTCTATGAAGACTGCTGTCGTTTTCTTAAAAGGATGTTTGTTTGACAACCATTTTGGGGATTTTCAAATGTCAAAGCCAAAAATGAACTAGATAGACCTAAGGTGTGTAAACTTTACCGACATTTTGAAAGCAAAGCTGGATATTCCTGAATATTATAATAGAACAAACAACAGGTGTCAGAAAAACATATTATAGAGAGGCAACTATGTCGTTCCGTTACTCAGTTTTACCCATATCCAATATTTTATACCATAGAGAGGCAACTGTGTCGTTCTGTTACTCAATTTTTACTCATATCCATTATGTTATATTATAGAGAGGCAACAATGTTGTTCTGTCACTCAATTTTACTCATATTCATTATGATATATTATAGAGGCAACATGTCGTTCTGCTACTCAATTTTACTCATACCATTATGTTATATCATAGAGAGCCAACTATGTCGCTCGGTTACTCAATTTTACCCATATCCAATATGTTATACCATGGAGAGGCGACAAGCTCGTTTTGTTATTCAATTACACCCATATCCAATATGTTATACCATAGAGAGGCGACAAGCTCGTTTTGTTACTCAATTACACCCATATTCATTATGTTATACCATAGAGCGGCAACTATGTCGTTCTGTTACTCAATTTTTCCCATATCCATTATATTAAAGAGAGGCAACAATGTCGTTCTCTTACTCAGTTTTACCCATATCTACTATGTTATATTATAGAGAAGCAACAATGTCGTTCTGTTACTCGATTTTACCCATATCTATTATATTATATTATAGAGAGGCTACAAGCTCGTTGTTATTCAATTTTACTCATATTCATTATGTTATATTGTAGAGAGGCAACAGTGTTGTTCTGTTACTCAATTTTACCCATATCCGTTGTTATATTATAGAGAGGCGACAAGCTCGTTCTGTTACTCGATTTTACCCATATTCATTATGTTATACCATAGAGAGGCAACTATGTCGTTCTGTTACTCAATTTTTACTCATATCCATTATGTTATATTATAGAGAGGCGACAATGTTGTTCTGTTACTCAATTTTACCCATATTCGTTATTTTATATTATAGAGAGGCAACAACGTCGTTCTCTTACTCAGTTTTTTCCCATATCCATTATATTGTATTAAAGAGAGGCAACAATGTCGTTCTCTTACTCAGTTTTACCCATATCCACTATGTTATATTATAGAGAGTCGACAAGCTCGTTGTTACTTAATTTACCCATAATCATTATGTTATATTATAGAGAAGGAACAATGTAACTCTGTCACTTAGTTTTACCCATATCCATGATTTTGTATTTGTTGCTTCATTGACGATTACCATGGGGCCAGTCATCAAATATCACTTAGGGGGAAGGGGGTGGAATTGGGGAGATCAGGTGGTTTTCGGGGGGAACGGAAGGGGATGTCAGTCGTCACCAACACAGTATAAAGGGAGGGCTACAGAAAATTGACTGGGAATTAACTTCTAATGAATGGTGATAGGTCATTGGAAAATTACTGAGCCTTGAGGGAGGATTGGGTAAATTTGATTGGGATAGAATAAAAATCTTTTAACGCCTCTAAGGGAATAAATAATTACAGTCTTATTTGCACATTGGTAAGTTAATCTACGCACAACTAAGTCAACCATGGAACTTGAAGTTAGTTTACTTGGAAAATAATGATTAAAAAAAAAGATTCTTGGAGATCAAGTTGACACAGAAAGTGCTTTTAAGTGGCCGTGAGACACTGTGCCTCGTAACCTAGGGAACTGAATTCCTCACACTTAAGAATGTTTTTGTAAGCGGCTCTCGCGATAGGCGATTTCTTTAATAATTTCGAAGCAACAATGAACTGATACCTTTGGTGTTGATTGCTTTTAGACGTACCCTCTCAGCGTATCTAGGAAAAATAAAATGTAAGCCAAATTTTGGAACGCTCTCCTTCCAAGCTTTTAAAAACAACAAGAAAAAAATTCCGCGGAAAAAATCTACCAGAATTTGAATTATGGTAAATAAAAAGAACACGAGAACAAAAGGAATGACGTTTATTAAGAAAAAATAACTGAGATTGAGGGAATAATACATGTGGGAAAGTGGAGTCAAAAGATAGAGATAACCGATGGAAGAAGACAGGAAACAAATTATAAGTTATTTTAAGTATGCAGCCAAACAATGTACTATCCATGTCCTTGAGACGAGAAGTAAACATATCCCTCTTTTAACTAAGCAGCGCAATTTTATTCGGCGGATTGTTGTCAGATATTTCTCTAACATCATAAAGGTTCCTTTTTGGCCGAGTTTTGAAGACATGAGACAGAGACTTTGGCTGTTATTTAAAAAAAAACCTCGAAATGCATCATTTCAGAGACTGAAAATTGAAGGCAAAACTGTTGTCATTTTTTAGTCCTTTGTTTTGTTATTATCTATGAGCAAAAATTCTCCCTTTATTCACTTTTTTTGTCCCTCTGAGACATTTCTGGAGATGAGAGTACCACGATCGTCACTGCAGTGACTCAGTTTACCAAATTTTCGATTAAAAAAAAAAAGTCCAACAGAGTTCTCGCAATGTCCTTCAAAAGACATGAGTTTCACATTATAAGATCCATTAATATTTCTTTAGTCTAGACATAATGAAGAAATAATACAATCTTACATAATCAGTGGAAATAACTTTGCATTTGTTATTTAACCAAATTTCCATCGCAAAAGATTTTTCCAGCGTGGATAAAGAAATAACTTCAAGTATGAAATAAACATGATACTAAATAAGCAGAGGGGACACGAAATCTTCCTAGTCGACGAGTAGGTAAGATGTTTCGCGATTATTATTGTAATATTACTGATCCTCAAGTTGATATTCAATTTCATCTTTTAATTTTTAAGAAAGATCTTAAACTTTAAGAGGGTTTCTAGGGCTCTTTGTAATATCCTTATTGAAACTGTGTGTTCCTAACAAACAAACTGATTAAATAAAAATACAAAATATGTTTGGTATAGTTCAGCACCAAACAGTTAACAACCTTTCAAATAGGTAAGGTCAATTTGGGTTTAAAAGCAAGGTATACACCAGTGGTGATTTCATCTTCAAGATTTTTTCCTTTAAAATTGTTAAATGCTAAGTAGGAGCGGTTATCAAGTTTTAATACCTCTCAGGTTTGGGCTTTAAGAGTTTCTACTTTACCTCTGTCCGTAAACTACTGCAACTACTAAATCTTTATAAATTATGAATTTTAAATAACTTGTCGATCGACCGCTATGTAAAGAATTTACTTCTTTTTAAAATTTACATTTATATTGAAAAGATTTTGATGGCTTTTGGAGATCAAATATTCTACCGAGGTTACCGAATCGAAAAACCGATTGATATCGCATGCAAACGCTGTTTCCAATACCCGTTAAACCTCAGTATTTTGTTATTGCCATAGAGGATCCAGAAAAATGCCGGAATCATTGATATTCGTATTGTCATCTCTAAATAGCATGCTAAGCAATGTCTTAAACTCTCAGAGGGATAGAACTAGAATAATTGGATGTTTCCTTAAATTTTTTTTTTTTGTTCTTCGTGAGGGAACGTCTAATAGCAAACATCAGAGTGATTGACAGGGACACGAGTGAATATCGTTGTTACCCGGCTGAACCATAACTGTGTCAGTGTGAACTTTATTTTAGACAAAATGGAGCGGAAGCACACCACTGTGAACTAAATGACTCAACGTGTTAAGAACATGTGAGGGATCTGGTGAAAGCAGCGAGTTACGTATACCACGGAACGAATGTACAAGCCATCACTTATCAATGTTAATTCTTTGGCTTTTAGCATTGGATTAGAGCTGAAGGCATATTCTTTGTATTTTTATCTAGAAAGAATTATGTATAAATCATGTATTATTTCTAATAAGTGCTATAAAGGACAGTGCAATTAAGTATCTCTTGTAGATTTAGTTCGAAATAATACTTAAGAACTACTCACCTGAGTGGAAATGGCTGGTGGTAGCGAAGTGGCAAGGTAAATATCCATTGCTAGCCACCGACATTGAGGTGAACAGTTGTTTTAGTGTATACTAAAATGGCAAGATATCAGTTTTTAGCTAATTTATTCCTACCATGTTTATACTATTTTCGGGCGCAAATCCCAAGCAAATTAGTAAGAGGCGAATAGCAACGGATATTTGGAGTTTTAGTAGCCAATCAGAGTGTCTACTTATATACTAAAGTTTGTTATGGTTCCCGAAGAACGCTCGAAGCCATTCAGAAAAGCTCTCTATACTTTTATCTTTGGCGTTTGCCCCTCGTCAGAGCAAATGAAGGGATTTTAGTTTGTACATTTTTGTTTATATGTAGAAAATGGAGTTACGCTAATTTAATTTTCCCTACATCAAGGCATGCATGTAGTTCAACAGGATGCAAAACTCTAGGAAAAATCGGCACTCTTAATTTTTCTCACAGTGTGTGATGATCACTGGACAATCAACGAGGCCAACGTCGTGTGTCGTCAGCTTGGCTTTTCTGATGGATGTCAGGCTCACGGCTGTTCTAGACGCGGTCAGGGATCTGGTCTGATCTGGATGGAATAAGTCATATGCCTAGGGACGGAAGATTGGTCATCTCACTGTAGACGGAATGAATGGGGAGACCACGACTGTGTCCATTAGGAGGACGTGAGTGTAAATTGTACCATCTGATTAGGCCCCGAAAACAATTTTACATGTAACTTATCATTGTACCCATAAAAGTGTTTCTCTTGACCAGAATTTATCGGTATTGCATTGTGCTTCCGCACCATGCTTAATCTCCTCAGCGTCTAAAAGAGTCACGATGACGAAATTAAGCTTAAAGCCAGTGAGTCACTCTGAGTTTTTTGGAATAAGAATCGAAATGTTTCGAATGGGATTTATTGCGTTTCTGTCCGTAAAATTTCCTAATATTTGGTGGAGTGTTAAACATATCTGTGCCCTTCAAACTGCCTATTAACGAAGTAAATTTATTGGCTCAATTTATAGTTAAAGTCAAAAAGAAAAACTTCTGAAAAATGAATCAAGGGCGTACTTATAATGATCTTGACCACAAAAATCATCTACAATGATTCACCATGAATTATGCGCGTTTCATAATCAGGTTGAACTCTATGGACAAAAAAAAATAATTAACGTCAAACGAACAGAAATAAACTCAACAGGAAACAGAAACTTCTTGAAGTGTCTGTCTCTCACCCCCCTTGTGCTTGATTGAGGTATTACACATTCATAAACAAATTAGTCAACTCTGAATAGGGAGTAAATAGGCAGAAAAAAAGTGAAAAAATACGATGCCGTTTCATAAAATCTAAGTCAAACTTCATTAGAGCGTCGATATAACTAACCTCATGTGTCTAGGTGGAGCCATCTATGTTATTCGCCAGCTGGGAGGTCTATGCTGGGAAAAACTGTACCTTATAAACAGAGGGCATAGTTTTTCCTAATACGGACCGACCTAAGCTGGTGGATAAAATTTTTATTTTATTTTTTTTCTAAAACTTCATAAAATTCCGGCCTAAATAACCCGAATGATCTAGGGCTGTAATAACGGCAAGATCCTCATTAAACTGAACTATTTCTGAGCGAGTAAATGGTTGTTAAAACAGAGATAATGCAAGTTAAACAGATAGACTTCATCGAAATATCTTCATTTGCGTATCGATAAAGGTGATTTAAAAGGTCTCTAATCAAACTCTGAAACCACGGAGCGTGTAAATTATTGTCTTCTTCTGCCATATAACTCGAGACAAATGAGATACTTTAAGTAGACCCAAGGGGAAGTTAACGCAGCTTTAGCCTGTTGAAGTCATATGGTTTTGGCAGTGAAATTTACGGTGCAAATGGTAAATTGAACAGGTCGACTCGAAAAGACTTACCGAAAGCGTATTTGAAGTAGGACTGAAAACTTCGCGACAACGAAAAAATAGTTTGAGTGAATTCAGACATTAAATGAATGAAAGTTTTATCAATTAATTCAGTTATCAATAAATATCTCAGTTTTAACTTTCTGAGTTACATTTGTGAAGAATTAAAGTAGACGGAAAACTATTTATAGGCCGCGAGTCAACTCATTTAATCACAAATATGCTTCTACAAACTAATTTCGAAAAAAAATTTCTGTCGGTAACCAGACGATTAATAAGTTATTAATTGGCTTGATTTGGTAAAAATGCTTTGCTTAAAAATAATGCCCAGCCGGCAAAACAAAATTTATTGATGGAAAATGGCAAGGAAGTTAGAGTTGTACTCGGCGACTCACGAAAGCGTTCCTGTGTCCGTGGGCAAATATAAGGAAAACCCAGACCGCTCTAAGAACCAATCAGATTGCAGGATTCGTTACCGTGGCCTCTGAGAAAAAATAAACATAAAATCTGCAAGTACATTTGATAGTGTTGGCATAATATGGATTGTCAAAATAAAATGAATTAAAATCAGTAAAGGTTCACTAGATTTCTTGAGTTGTGAACGAAATAGGCGTTTTACAGGAGCTCAAGAACTGTCTCAGTTACTAAGCGCTTTAAATGTTTAGCAGGTTGTATTCTGCCTCATGGCACATGGCACGACCAATTGCCGCGCTGAACTAAGAGGTCTGGGCTCGAGCCATGGCTAGGTCTTTGGAAAGACACTTTGAATAGACTCACATATAGAACGAGTGCCTCTCTCCACCCACTCGTCCCTCTCTCCATAGTCCCTCTCTCCACTCAGGGATATCAATGAGTGCCAGCGAAGTGTCATGGAGCTCAGACGAATTTTTTTCCACCCAAAAAATGTCGTTGTAGTCTCTTCCTAAGTTTATCATAGACATTATCTCCAGAAGACTCTTTTTGAGAAGGCTTTACGATATCTCCATAAGACACTTTTTGAGAAGGTTTACTTCAAATATTAAAGAATCAACTTAATGATTACTAACTTTTTGATTCTCAATTTCGTCTTCATAAGGAATTTTATAGGAAAAACTCGGGATTAAACTGACGTAAAACTCTAAGGTAACACTAAACAAAAAAACGCAATTCTAACATAAAGCAAGTCTTACATAATCTGCAAAATAAAAGTGAAACAAAAAAACATATTTTAGAAAAAAAAAGAAATAACACAAAAAGCAAAACAAAACAAAAAAGAACGTCCAAAAAGCAAAACTAAGACTTTCAGTTAAAAAAAAGTAGGATAAGACTAGTTTTATTTCCGATAAAAAAAAAATCATCAAAGAAAGTAAATATTTTAATGCCTTTATCATTATGAATGAAGCTACGAGACGAATCCACGCCTGTTTATTAAAATGTGATATCACTTTTCTATTAGGTCTTTTTTTAGTCACTCAAGTAGTCAACTCACGAATGACAAGAAAAAATTATAAGAATTTTATTGAAAATTTTGGATTGATGATCTAGGGAATCACGTAATTTCACTTTCCTTGAATGCGATTTTTTCACGGAGGGACTACGACGGCAACATAGTTAGTTCGTCTGTCAACCAATATGGGCTGAACACTTGGAGGATGCACCAAAGGTCGTCTCTAAAAATTTTAGATGAGAAGAGACAAAAGAAAGGAAATTATGACATTGAAAAGGAAATAGTGCTCTGCAAATATGTCTATTGGTAAATATGTGGGTGGGATACGTTAGGAAGGTACATTTTTTTATGTAATAGGACTATAAAGGGTGTGTGTATATGTACTTACGATCCATCAAACATTTTTGCTCGCCCGCGATTGATCTAAACGGAACGCGAGAGCGAAGATACTCCAGCTAAAACTGGGTGATATCTGAGACGATTACTCAAGCTGTTTTCAAATTTTTAAACATTATATCTATTACGATAAGTCTTAGTTTCAAATTTTATTCAAGATTGTATAAGGTTTTGTGTTTGTTACAGAAAAAGGGAATTTTTTTTCCATAAGTCGTACCGGAAATCACTTAAAAGAAAAAAACCCACCCTGCATACGGTAAGCAGTTCGTAAACATTTTTTTACGCGCGCTGCAAAATCTTTGAAGGATAGTGAAAATAGTAGCCTCTATATTGTTTGGAAATATGAACTGATATTTTGTCCTTGGACATTATCTGTTCTTGGAAGTTCTTAGCTTTCCTCCAGATCCGCTCTCGGAAAACTGTTTGCATCTTGGAACAGATGATATCCGCTCACAAATATCTGCACATATTTTAGCGCCAAATAGAGGCTGTTGTTTACATAGATCTTTCCCACAGATTTTTGAATAGGACTTGACGCAGGAAAGGAGGTGGTTGATGGGCAGTTAGATAGGCAAGGAAGTAAACAGATAACCAGGTGGGTTATGAAAACAGACAAGAAGGTAAACACGTGGGTAAGCAACGAAGGTGGGTAGGTAAGGTGGAGGTGGGTAAGTAGAAGGGTAGAGAGATGGGTGGTTAGGCGAGCACAAAGGCAGGTTAGTGGGGTGGGTGGGTAGGTAAGCAACGTAGGTAGCTGGGTAGGTAGGATGGGAGGCGGGTTGATGAGTAAGCAAGAGGGTAGGTAGGTAGGTAGGCAGTTACTTGGGTTCATAGGCAGGTTAGTAGGTAGGTAGGTAAGTAGGTAGTTTGGTGGGTGAGAAGTTGGGCAGGTAGCGGGTCGAACAGTTAGGTAGTTGAGGACATATGTAGCTAAATAGGAAATGTTTATGTAGGTACTTTTGTAAGTAGGTAGGCAGGTTGGTAGATGGACAGGGATTGAGGTAAATGGGTGGGTGGGTAAGGAGGTAGGTCAGGAAGTAGGTAGGCAGGTTGGTGGGTAGATAGGGAGGTAAGTAAGTAAGTAGGTGGGTGGGTGAGTTGGTGAAAAAGTAAATTGGTAGGAACGTTTGTGGGTAAATAGTTAAAACAGTAGGTAGGTAGGTAAGTGGGTCAGCAAGGAAGTAGGGCAGTAAGTGGGCAGGCAGGCTGGTGGGTGGGTGAGTGGGTGAGTGGGTTGGTAAATAAGTCAGTGGTTGGGAAGGTTGATAGGTAGACAGGCTAGAAGGAAGGAAGGTAAGTAGGTAAATAAGAGTGATGAGGGTAGGGCAGAAGGACAGGCTAAGCAGGCTAGATATTTGTCATGATCACTCAAACAAACACAAATTACACGTTTCTTTGAATTATTTTACAAACAATACCTCATCTTGAGAGACACAACAACAGCATGTACAAGGCTTCATCAAGCAGCAGCATACAGACGCTGCAATTCCAATGCCAAACTCAAGAGCACCAAGGATTACCATGGTTATACTGAAAGCTCTCAATTCTGTCGCTCCGTATAAGGCGCTGATAAGTAGGCCACTAATAGACGATACAATGGAAAATGCCATAAACAGGGCCGCCTGAAGGAGATAAAATGAAAGGTTCTCTCTTTAACAAAGAGGATTTGAATTATTTTGTACAATTGTTAGTGAGATGATAAATAGCGTAATTTGTTTTAGCATTGTAATACGAGTATTTACACAGACTCCAGAATATAACAATGTCTGGTATACGCTCGCAGTCTTTTAAGTAGTAGCAGCATTGTTTATGTATTCACAATAAAATATTGAATGATATTGAATCACCGAATCGGAGGTAAATTTCAATCCAACTCTGAGATTAATAATTGTTTTTACTGAACAAGAAAAAATACAGTTTATTTCAGTCCTTGTACCGAAAAATGATCGGAAACTAAACTCCTGACGTGCGTTTGGCAACTCGGAAGTGAATATTACTTAACAATGTTCAACTCCAAGCTGGCCAATCAGCGAGCTCAAACGTTTCTAGAATTTGCTTTTAAAATAGCAAGTTCCCAAGCGGTTGTCGGAATTGCGCTATACAAAATCTTAGATGTACATATACTTACATAGAAGTTGGTTGTTGACGTTCTGAACATCTTAGTAACAGAGATACCGAGGCCTCCTGTGATACACATCTACGATAAAAGCTTTAGATTAGCATAATGGTATTTTTAAAAATGATGATAATATCGCTTTGTCCCCTTCCCTCCTCGTCGAGCGAGCCAACGTTTGAGAATCGAGCTACACATAAGTGTAGAAGAGGCCTTAACATTCAGTGTTGCGTAATAAGTCATATGAGCAGTAGAGCACAAAGTTAGACTTTTGCGACTCTTCTTAAATACTCACGCTTTGTTTTTTTCCTTTTAAACGGAAATTTAGCGACCTAACGTAAATATAAATTATAAATGAGTATGAGTCAATCGAATAAAATAAAATTAACTTGATGATTTCATCTAGTAGTGCTTCTGCAACATGAAACGCGTACAAGCGATTTATTTAACTGCAGATTTACTTTTGTATAAACACGATTATCTACGTGTAAGGCAGTTCGTGTCGATGCTTGCTTTTTAACACATACTTGGTCAAAGGTCAAATGACTTCCGGTTGCACAGAAAAGAGTCATAATAAATGTAAATTCCCTTCAAACTTCGATTGAAAGAAAAGGAACATTAGTTGGAAATAGTTGTTCAGTTTATTTTGAGTGCTTGTTTTAATCGCGTAATCTTGGGTAATGGGAAACAACTTACAGTCTAGCCGGAATATTTTATTTTCTGTTTGTCCATTCAAATCAAAGCCATTCACGTCTATTCTGTAACTTAACTCGCTTGTTTTATTGTGGCTAATGAAAGCTGTCAAACTGCCCAACTTTTAGTCTTAGTCCCGTGTGCATGGAGGTAGACAGATAATGTGTACTTGCTAATCAACATAACTCAAACCACAACACTTTTACACAGTTTCAAATACCAACTTGTATGGACGATTCGAGCGAGTGAGACATTAGGCAATCTATCGAATAAAGTCTCTGGAGCTACATCTTTCAGCGACTTTCAAAATGTTTTAATTCTATCTTAACGCCCGGAATACTCTCGCGATGACTTTAGTGCAACATTCACTAAAATATTGCATTGGCACATTCCATCTTACCCAAATGCCGACCCAAATCCCAAAATATGAATGACCAAAATAAGACTCCAGCTAAAATCTGTCCACAATGCCGGCAACAATCAGGGCAAACCCAACGAGAATGTGAGCAAAGGCAAGACGTTGTCCTTTTGAAGCGATGCTTTGATAGTCATCCATGATTTTGGAGAGCTCGTATTCCGAGAAAAATTTGACTTTGAACTGTTCAAACCGAGCATGTCATGTTATATGCAAATTATGCAAATTAGAAGGATGCGTACGAACTGTTCCGCTTCAAAACTAACATATCTATTCATTTTGAAGCAATGATATTTGCTTCACGAATTTCCAATATTTTTATCACCTTTATATTTTTTTTATGAGGATTAAACGATTTGATCTAAAGAAGAGCAGGCAAAATTCCATAACAGTGGCGTATGAAGACGCACAGTGTAACAGTGTAACGCAATCAAAATTTTTCAACAACAGGGTGACCAACACAAATTGATGTATTTCGCAGAAACAAAGCGGAAGCGGAAAAAACAAATCAATCACATTGTCAGTTCTCGATGACGTACGACGGCTTTAATCCAGTTTTCAGTGGATGATAGGAAACGGGGTTGGCATCTATATTTCTCTTCTGGTTCCGTTGGCATGATTTTCCGTCACAAGATTGTATCGTTTTGTGTTTCTAATGAAACTCCGACTCTGTCGCAAATGAAAACCAACCTTAAAGGTTTTTGACGTTAAGCTGTTTCTAAGAGATTTTTTCCGCGTGCCTCGAAAAATTGAAGGATTATAATTTCGGCAGCCTCTATATGGCTCGAAAATATTCCTAGGTTACCGCTCTTGGACAGCATTGATTTCTCAAAGCGAACAGTTTTCCACGAACCTTGCTTTCGAGACATTGTTCTCTTCTCCGAATGTACAGTATTGGTGGACTGATCATTTCCCCACCAAATTGATGCGGCTGACCTCTAAGATGGAGCTCTTTACTTTAAGGCAAATGGCTGTAGGGGGACGGAAAAGACTCCAAAACTCTAGAGACGATAAGGAGAAAGACTTAAGATATACCAACACCAGTGTCACCCAACAGTCTCTGAGAGGTGATCGGTGAGGCCAATTTCTTGAATACCTTGGTCATGTCTGGCAGACCACAATATGTGTTCGTGGTTATACTTGAATAATTGTTGACATACGACGAACAAAATATATGAGAGTTATAAATATGAAGAAAGCTCAGACATTTGCATATCTAAATAACATCTCGGTCTGAATATCTCAATAAAGTTAAGTGAAATATTAATCAACGTATTTGTGATATTTTGCACCCTTCATGGCCATTTGAAACGTCTTTTTAAGAAATCATTTTTGGCCGGAGGCCGTTAAGAGAAGAAAGGGAGACAAGGGCCGCAAGCTAAAACCGCCTCCACTCCAAACCGAAATCAACGCCAAACTACGAAAATCTCTCCTAACTAGCAACGCAAAGAAATTCGAAGCACGCAAGCTGTTTCAAAATTACTATACGATGCAGCAACTTCCCGTGGCAGCCCACTGTGGTTCAAAACCGGTCATGATAACACGCGGAATGCAGACCGAGCAGCCCGCACTTTGCTCGCTATAGAAATTCAGCTGTTACAGCTTGCGAGACACTAACAAATTCATTCATGACCTATCACGCAATCGACTTCGATAGGTACCCAATTTCACCAGTATTATGTTTTTTTTTTTTATTCTTAGAAACCAAATTACGTTTTCTCACTTAAAAATTTTTATTCTACGCCTAGGTTGACCTTAAATGGAAGGCAAAAAAATCTCTTCTGGGAACTGGTTAGTGACTTAATGATAAGTAGTGATGAACAACAAACGAGCGCCTTTTGAATGCCGGTACATTTCTTGTGCATAATGGGTTGCATGCCTTGTTTAACACATTTCTTCTGAACTATGACTCAACTACTACAACTCAATTTTGAGCCAGATTAAAGTACTTCGTTTCGCTTCTACAGTTTTAAACAAAACTAAATGCTTCCATGACAGCTCGAAATAAAAGAAATAAAACTTTAATCACTTTCCGGCAGAACATTCCACAAATGTGGGAGAGTCACTGGTGTGTATCAACTACAAACTTCAAATACTGTAAAAAACATTTTAATTTAGGAATAGTGGTTTGCCTCGTTTCTTGATCAAATAATACGCTTAAGAGGTGTGCACTCAAATTTTTTTGTTTATTTTCCATCTGATGGGAATTCATCGTAGCCGGCGTCGACCTTTCAACCGTACCAAATTATTGCGTCAGACTTCAGTTCTAAAGAGCAATAAATGCACACAAACAGTGACATATGTTTTCCCATATTTTTTATTTTTGGCAAAATAAATAAATAAAACAAAATACCAATGAAACCTCGAGTCCCGTCTGCTGGTCACTTGGAAATTGTCCAATTAACTTTTATTTCACACACGCTCGAAATAACCTCGTCTAGTTTCGTCAGATAAAAAAAGAAAAAAACAAAACAAAACAATTTCTTAGTCTGCGCGGTTTACAGTCTGCATTTTATCTTGACCTGTCCAAGCACTGATTGCAAACACTTCTAATTAGATTATCATTTTTTTATCCTACTCCTGAGATCGTTCATTAACTAACATATCACGTTCCCCAAGAAATTAATGGTATTCTTCCTAAGTTAAAAATTGTTTCATGGCTTTAAGCGTGTATCAAGGAATGCTTTCTCAGAATCTTGAAAAGCGCCGAGGTTCACGGCGCAAGGAATAGTTCTTGATATATACTATATATCCACAATCATTATTCATCACTTGGATAGTTTATTTAGACCCAACATAAAGACCAGCTCCCAGTTGGCTTGTTAGCTCAGTTGGTAAAGCGCTGCATCGGTATCGCAGAGGTCTTGGGTTCATATTTTGCAACTTTATGAGCGATAAAATTCTGGTCTCAATTTGAACGTAAATCGATTTCTTTGGCAGAAATCAAGTAAAGTGGGATGTACCAGTAAAGTTATAGGTGATAACAAGAATTTAATTTTTTTTCTTTAAATATTTGACGACAGGAGACCTCTGGAGACCTTGATTGACAGAGAACTCAGCGATATATCCTTGAATGTGCTTCAGAATATGCAAAAATTATGTAAAGTCATCTTTTTTTGTTATTCTTTCCGCAGGGTGTATATCTCTAATTGCGCATGTTCCGGTGCCTAAAAAAATAGCGAGTGATACTAGGCCGCAAAGATCCCTACTCGATTAACTGTGAGTTCCTTGATTGGCCGTTTCAACCATGTTTTGACCAGCCACGAACCAGACTCACGCCTTTTCAGCGAGCTCGTAAGCGTACAGTATATTGATTAATTCAAAGCAGCAAATATTTAAACGGCGATCCGTAATGTAATGTTTTTGCTCATACGAGACCATTTTATTTTTCCACTAAAAATTGTGAAATCCTTTTAGTTCATCACGACTCTCATACACAAATTATGGCTGCTACATAATAAAGAGAAAGTGGTTTTGCCGGGAAGCCTGAAGAATAACTGGTCAATTAAAAATCGACTCTATTAGACTCACTTCGAAGTCATCATCTAAATGAACCAAGAGTTTAGTTACTACAAGAAATGTTGGTCTTTACCACGCTCGCTAAAAATAAATAAAAATCTTACCCTCTTCTTTCACTGTTTTCCTCTTCTATATGGTCACATGCCATTTTTTTACAGAAGAATTCGCAAAAAAAAAAAAGAAAAGAAAGAAAGAGGTGAAAAATGTTCTTCTTGATTCAAAAGATCTATTATTTTTCTTCCTTCCAATTTTTCTTTTTGTATTAACTGCAATCTTATGAGAACTTATTGAGTATGTTATTTAAAGTCTCGTGCATCTGGATAGCTCAGACAAACCTCCGCTACTGTTCACGTGGATAGGTTACTAAAACAGAAAAGATATACTTAAAATCCCGTATGTGCGACAGGGTGTCCTGATTTTTTTTCTCTACACCTGCACGTAGGAAAAGCATTAAACTGCGAATGTACACAGTGCAAACAATGAAGTTTTCAGGCATGAATAAAATACTGAATATTAACAAAACTAACAACATTCCGCCTGTCTATATGCGGATCAAAGCTGCAGATAAAAAGATAAACGTTGTCTTTCTGTCGTCGAGGAAGGTGCATTTCCACAAAGTAAAACTTACAGATCAATCGAAGACGTGTCAGGGATGTATGGACGGTTGAATGGCAGTACAGTATTGCAATGAATTTGAACCGAAATGGAATTCATGATTAACTTAAAAAAGTAGACTCAACCAACTGGAAATGGCAGTCGATTGCAATACGATCGTTTAGTTAACGGCGATAGGTTGATTGTAGAAATCAACCCATTGTAAAAAGTCTTTTTATGTCGTGAATTTCTAATTTTTATGAAGACGAACAATTCTACGCACCTGCTGCAAGTTACTTTCAGTCTATTGGTCCGACTAAGGAAAAAGAAAAAAATGGTGACTCACGTTCCGAACGTTCTACCGAGTATTAAGATTTGCATCTAAATCTAGCTCATACTAAAGAGTTTGAAATACTTGAGGGAAATACCGTTCATACGCTGCTCCCAAATACAATGTAACTGAACGAGAGCTACTGATAACTACCTGTGTACATAGTGGCCTTGACGAGTTGGATGATAAGTTAAACCGAATCCAGAAAAATGTTCAAAACCTTTTTGAGAAGTTGTGCACTGGGTAAGTACCACCTCTCTTACTCCCTCCAGGTATAATGTAGAAATGAAATCTATAGACTTGACTTTCTACTTGTGAATATTTTTTATCGATTTTGGGAACTTCCTGTGACACTCGGGCAAAAAAAAACTGAGAAAAGAAATTTGTCAGGTGGCAATTATCAAAGAGAAGGATGGCGATTCTTCTCTTAGTTAGTGCCGTAATGTGTTTCAGTTTCTAGACAATGCAAAATGATTGAAAAACAATGGAAAGTCATCGTTATTCATGTTGTTTTCGCTGCGGTGATCTGTGTAACGGCTCTAAGGAGCCACATGTAGAATCAAAGAAACACAATTATAGCTTAATTGACATCCTTCAAAGCTGTTGCGACAAGTCAAAAGAGAATCACGTACATTGTCGCTCTTCGTTCATGCGTCAGATGACAGCCGGAAAAATTAGACGTTTTCCATCAAGCGACGGAAGTCGAACAGTTTAGAAGCAATCCTAGAAATGCCCTTTGCAAGAAGTTGGGAAATATTTTCGCGCTCTAGGCGCTTCCAGCGTGCTTGGAAACAGAACAGAGCACTGTATAGGCTTTTTTATTTGTTGATATAACTGGTATTAGGTTAGGCAGATGCAGAAATTAATGACCCAGCACTTGGGAAAAATTCTTGGATATCTTATGCCTGCTAAAACAAAAATGATAATTCAACGAGCTAGAAACCACTGAATTACTTGACAAAAGTAGAATTACCAATAGCGTGTTGAAAAAAACCGTAAGGGAATATTAATGATGGAAAGACACCTGCAAAAAATTCATCACGTGTAACAAGAAATTAGATTATTCTAGAAAATCTCGCGCAATTTTTAGAAACAGACAAAATACGAAATTACTTGGACAACCGACTATCGTTTAGAGTCGGAGATTGCTTGACCAGTTTTTAATGACTGAAGTTTTATTTCACTAACACATTAGAAAATACCAGTCATTGAAACGTTTTAATATCAGCTTTGTTGATACAGTTTATTAATTCTTGTTTTTACGAAGCAAAACAATAATTAACATCTATTGCCTTGAGCCTTCATTTTAATTAGTCGTTCAATTTAAGAAGAACCAAGTTATGACTTATGTCACGTCGAGAAGACAGCGTCCCATCGAGAGTTACGATGTACTTAGCACCGTGCGTGCATCTAAAGAAACTCGAATATAGAGTTCAAAACGCGCCAAGAAACACTGCATATGCGCTTTGGTAAATGAACCGACGACAACCAAAGAAATGAAAACATTTCACACCATTACGATATGCACTTCCATAAAACTAGAACGAAAAAGGTTGTTTTGCTGTCATGAAGTTCTTGTTTCTCTTCAATAAAATAATGCTCCGCATCTGGAGCAAATAGTCCGCGGTTTACTTGGCTGGTTTACTAAGGTACACAAAAAGAATACAACCTTGGTGACGCGAAGCGATCAAAGCTTACGATATGCAAAACTGTCTACATAGTGCAAGAGAGTTCGAAAGAGCTTGAAAGATATGCTGCACATGCGCAGCCTTCGAAGGAAACTTACATCAATCTCATGAAAACAATTGACAGCAATATATCCATAGTTTGTATTGATGAATTTGGATGATGGGTGGAATCAAAGCCAGAAAAATACATATGTTCAACGCGCTTTTTATAAGTTGCACGCTGTGTAAGTACCAGCTAAATTATATCTCTTATATCAGAATGCTGTAGAAAAGTGGTTTCACAAAATCATGAAAATAATTTTGGAAAAAGAATCAGGCTATTTGGTAAGACTTATTTTGCGTTTCTTTATTTCAGTACGATGCAGACTTAAATATTTGAAAACAATCAGCTAGAATGACAAAATCTAATATTTTTAAAGATGTAGCGACCATTTTAAACCATGGTTGTTGGGTTATGACGGTTTGCACAACAGTTTTATTTCTAGCAATGATGTTAAGGATCATATGAACGCAGTCGCTTGGCTGTGATAGTGCTCTCGTCTTTCACCTGTAAAGTGGCCTCTCGGAATGATCGATGGTTTTTAATTAACTGGCCGAATACGGGCACTTGAGTTGACTGAAGTTGACATTAGGTTTGACAGATGTCTCACCGTTCGAGTCGGGCCGAATCGATATTTCCTAGTGATGGAGGTTTTATCCAGTTCTGTCTCCATTTTAATTATGATTTCTAGGCTTAACTTAACCTCAACCACTGTGATCTATTTGTGATTTGATACCTAAAGCTTAGTCCCAATTAATTGGTCTTTATGACATCATAATATTAATTACTATCGGTTATCTGACGGAAGAGCAAACCATGTTTGAAAAACTTGTCGCTACCCTTTAGCAAGGAGAGGAAAGTTGGTATTCTGATCGTATTAAATTCATCGAAATATATGTTTGTATCTAAAATCAAGTTTTAGCATGTTTTGTTTTGTTTGAATTTATCCAAATTGCCCTTGGAATCTTCAGAAGGATCATGCAAATGAAGATATCACTCGGGAAAGTCTCGATAAATTGTGGAAAACTAAACAGAAATGTCTGAAAAATAGAGAGGTTTTATTGCGTTGACATAGACTTGGTAAACACAAGAGAAGGTTGGATTGGGAGAAAGGTAGATTGCAAGAGGCTGTCAAGGAATTGCATAACTTTCGAGGATTATCCTAACCTTCTGAGAATTCTCTTAGCACAGAGGACGTGTCGAAATTATTTTAGTCAGCTACCAAATGTGACTTAAAAACTGCGTTTGTTTTGGAGAGCCCGCATACAGCTCGTTAGCGTTGTTTAAAGATTGAAGTCTAGTCTTCCGTAGCTTACAAAGGCCAAAAACCTCAAAGCGTTGATCATTTTCTGTCCGGTGGCAGGCATTTTGACCGGAAAATATTTGCAGTCTTACATTAAACACAGAGAGATGGTCGCTATGTCGCACATTTCTGAAAAGAAACAACTACGTGAATGGACCTTTTACAGCGTTGCAGATATGGAATTAAAAAATTTTGCACAATAACGGTCTGGTGTTGTAGCTTCTCTATCGGAAGCAAAGTTAGGGATGCAGCACATGCATACCATAAGTTATCGAAAATTCATTTCTTACCCGCGGAATCTTGCCTCATTAACATCTGGTAAATTTCTTTAAACAGAAACTAAATTGAGATGTTTCATACCTGTCAAGGTTTGAGCGACGGTTTTGGAAAATCTTCATATATGTTATTTGCGCATAGTTTTACTTTTGAAGGGCGCCTCGTTGGTACACGTGCTATTGAAGAAGTCGGCTGCGCATGACTATCACAAATATGTCGTGTCTTCTAAAAATTGGGAGGATCCGGATTTGGATTTGTAATCCAAGATTATACAGATCACGGTGCATCAAAGGAACGGTGCTTTAGTTCATCACATCAGTTACCATGACAGCAACCGGGAAACTGTAGAGCGCCTCAGCGGAATTGCGCGCTAAATTTAAAAACGAAAACAAGATGGCCGTCGCGGATAGAGCAGCTGAAGTACTTACTTCTTTGTAATTGAGCACCGCTAGGCAAAATGATTGATTTCGGATCCTTTTCCCAAAATGCATTTGATAGATCACTGATCTGAAAATGGATTTGCTCGAAAGGAACGCTACAGATCAGAAATCCTGATCCGGATTCTCCCAAAGGAACGCACCCTTAATGTCAAGTGTCAATCATCATCCGAGACAGTATCTTGAACGCGAAATTCCCAACGAAAATAAAGTTTTCGTGGACGGACGTGTCTCACGAAGTTCGCTTAGGCTCTTAGATAATTAATTCGTATTACTTTGATGTATTTGGAAATCTGTGAATTAAAGAGATTTTCCCAAAAATTAAGTATTTCATCCTTTTCCTATTTCAAGTTTTTTTTTAAGTGGAGGGTGGGGGGTGAGGCCTTGCTATTGAAAGAATTGTAATCATAAAATCTGGAGATTACATAGTTACTGTGACTACAGTAAGTCTGCATACACGAGAGAACCTTTCTTAGGACATTTATCCCCATGTCGTGTGCAGCACTTAGTATACTTTACCTGCTAGTTTTTGAGTGGCGAAAGACATTTGTCAATAAAACTCTTTAATTTGTTTTCTTAGATGTCTTTTAGGAAAAAATATCTTATTCTAAAATTCCTATTTGTAATGAAAAACACACCGAATGAGTGAATTCATCTATTGCCACGCAAACTGGTCAGACAAGTAACTTTTCAGCGCCAACACATGTAAAAACATTTTTTTTTAATTTCCCTTTACAGTAATGCTGACTTTGACAAAGCATTTATATGGATCAGGTGAGAAGTGCTAATTAAGACTCTAACAAACATGTATTTACTTTCCCGAGAATTAAAGGGAAACATGGTAAAACTCTGATAGATTTATCAGGATCAAAATAATTACTAAGCTAATCATTTTCGAAGTGCACTTAAAAACCACAGTATGCCTCAGGCCTCAGAAAAAATACTGTTAATTTGCTCTCACTCTGATCCCAGAACTACCATTTACGAATTAAAACAAATAATAACAATAACATTATGAAAACTGTGGATGGTCTTTGCCAACAAGCTATCCATGTTTTCTTGTGTTTAGTTATTCCCATTTTATAATTTTTTTAGTTTTTTTTTCCCCAGAATGCCAGATTTCATGTTTTGAAGATTCCTGTTACATATTGCAAAACCAAGGACCGAATTGGAACGATAACAGAATATTATGTCAAAAGCAGGGGGCTGACATAGTTTCCATTGAAACCGTAAAAGAATGGAACTTTTTAAATGACTTGATTCAAAAACCCAAATGGAAATATAATAAGTGGATGATTGGTTTGGAAAAAGAAGCCGGCAATTGGACTTGGGTGAGTGGAAAACCACTGACCATTTGCAAATGGGATAAAAACCAGCCAAGTGACGACGGAGATGTGGCAATAATAGTCAAGACGTCTTTGAATGATAGTAAAGTGGGCCTATTTCAAGTGACCCACGGAGATCAGCCTTATGCCTCAATTTGTGAAATTACCAAAGGTAAGACGCAACACAATTGAGTAAACTAGGGGTGTGCTCAAAGCCCTTGAGCGTAAAAAAAGTGCTACCAGACCTTGATAAAATGATAAAACCTTGCACCTTTATTTCCCTTATTGTGGGGAAGCTTCAAACCAATTTCTTCATTTTAGTTTTAAAATGGCCAATATTCTTGGTCTACTAAGCCTGATAATTTAATTTCGATCATCGCTAAAATTTTCGAGCTTCTCACAGTAGTGAATGAAATATCGTTGCAAAGGTGTCAAAGAACATCGTGATAATGAACATATTTAAGCTTTACCCTCGTGAATAAATGGAAGGAGACCCACGTTTTAATGAAATATTGTTTACCTTCGATAAATCTCCAAATGGATATTGTTTTGAAGACTCGTTTTCTCATTTTGAAGATTGTTTTAAAGACTCCTGCTACGTGTTTATGGCCTCTGGGTTTACATGGATGTTTAACAGAGATTATTGTCGCGACTGCGGAGTTGACCTAATTTCCATTGAAACCGAAGAGGAATGGTTCTTTATTGATGGCGAGATTCGAAATCGCGACACTGCGGAGTGGTACATCGGGTTGGAAAAAAAGGAAAATAATTGGACTTGGGTGAGTGAAAAGCCACTGACGATCGGTAAATGGAGAGCAAACCAGCCAAGCAATAACCATAGAGTGGCATTTATAATCAGGGAGTCTGATTCGGGTGAACAGGGCTTATCTACTGATCCAGCGGGGACAGATCCCAAAGCTTTCATATGTGAGATGCCCAAAGGTAAGACAAATTTGCGCCTGCTTAGCGCACAATAAACAGAGAAGCGCGTGTCTAGGCCCTTAGTGAGACAGAAATGTCATCATGGACCACACTGTCATGAATATATTGATCTTGGCTTTGCGCGTCACGTTTCCTCTGCACTTCGCAAATGTGTATGAACTATTCATTATGGATGACTTGCAGACGAAAATGGAGACCATAATACTCGATCTACCCATCCCAGCCACTTTGATATCGAGCATCACAAAATAGTCAGACTTAAGGTTTCAGAACCGGAAATTAAAAGAATTGAGATTGATGCAATTATGGTGGACTAATCAGTTCGTCCAGCATGGTTTGCTTATGAACGAGACTAGAGAAAGAATACAGAAATCGGCTTAGGTATATCCTTACTTTTATTTTTTTTCCCTGAAAACTCATCGAAATTAGCAGGGCCATCATTGTCATCTGCGACGGTATGGCCATCAGAATCGGCAAAGGCAGTAGCGTTGTTATCGCCATCGATCTCTTTAGGAGCGTCGCCCTCACTGTTGCCATCACCATCGCTGTCTCTGTTTCGATTGCCCTCGCCCTCACCATCGCTGTCTCCGTTGTCGTCTTTGCTGTGGCCATCGCCATCTTTGATAATACCATCTTCATCGCCGTCGCCTTCAAATTCAGTTCAGAAGCTGGTGAGTTTTGTGATTATTTACCATCCATGTACATGTTAAGTTTCAGAATGTAATTAGTTCATACCAATAACTGACACTTTCACTATCTTAGGCAAATGAATATGTTTCCAAACTTCGCGGACTTGATAGCAACAAAAAGACCTCTTTGCAGGTATCTAACGTTACCAATAACTAATATATTATCGTACAGAATATATCCAAAAAAATATGTAAATATATGTGTATATATAATTGTGGGAAATTGTAGCAAATGCTGTTGGAAAGTGCTCAATACACGTGAGTGTACAGCGAAATAAAGTTCAAAATGACTAAAATGAAACATGCATGATTCCCTGTAACTCACGAGTTACATGGAATAACTTAGACTGACAGCAGCTATTGTATTTTCCTTTTGAAGAACGTTCCCTTTAATTTATTCTATCGGAAGCTAATGGAAGAATGAAAGGTGTATGTATCATATGTATATATATATATATATATATATATATATTCAAATAGCGACGTTTTGAGAACGAGTACATATTTACATATATGCTTATATGTACTTTTATATGTAAAGAGAGACAGTGACAGAGGGCGGGAAAGAAATTTGATAAGGCTACCTGGGCCAAGGAAAACGCAGCTTTTAAACAACACTCTGCATACTTATATCGTTCCAGGACCGGAACAGAATTAATACTGGACACATTCTCCACGCTTCTTTAACATCAAAACTCTCATCTTCGTCGTCCTTTTGTAATGTTTGCACTGCTTATCAAATAAAGTGGATTCCAAGTTGCCGTGCGTCTGTTTGGTTATGGATAACAGAAAACTTCAGGAGTATTGACCAAATCAATGATCAGTTTCTTTGTTCTTACCACATTTTGGCTTCGTTAATGATCTATAAGTATTTCAACTGTTATTAAACAGATACATGGCAAAATGGTATCTACTTGTAACAAAACAACGTTATAAGTAATTAGAACCACACGCTTGACATAGATCCCTATGATATTATTGAAAATCACATGGATAAAATTGTTTTACGTGATTTCAGGAGGCTGTAAACGTGTTTGAAAACTTCATCGTCAGCTTTGAAAACATGTCAAAACTTCATGAAGGCCAGTTCACCATAGACGAGTTTCAGAAAGGAAGAGAATCCATCTTTAATGTGGCTGTCGCCTTCGAGAAATTTTCTCTTAATTATGGCAAGCATCACCTTCCAATAAAGATTGTAAGCCACAAAATGGGTGAGTAAAAACACCGCCACTTATCAGATTTGTGAATAAAATTCTTCGTCGATGCTTATTCACGGTCTGAGTGACTGACACTTTATCTCCTAAATAGGATCATGACTTTTACAACTGGGCTGGGTTGTTCTGAGCTAAGTTTAGATAGTCGAGGATTCATGTGAAGTCTGATTTCAGATATCAAAGCTATAAAAGAGAATTCAGCATAATTCCATTGGACTATTGACTGTAATCTTGATGATTGTTTGACTCTTCAAAAAGAGTGAAGAAAATTATCTCAAAATGGCTTTTGAACGAAGGAATGAAGAAACCCGGATCAGAATTTAACTTTAGGTGAGCGCCAATTGGCCTCAGAACAACTGAGTGGGTCCTGAGTCATTTACAAACGCTTATGTTGGATCTAGTCTGTCTCTTTATTCTTCAATTTTTAATCGTATTCATCCATAAGCAGGAAGTCTATTTTTTTATCCTTCAGTGCTGGAAGTCCAAAAGGCCTACCGCCAAAATGCAAGTGACTTTTACCTCGACGTACACGAATGGCAAACGAACATCAATATTGCCTCTTCAAATTTTGCAGATAACGGTTTGTGTTACCTGTTGTCTTCAGTCTGAAAAAAAAAAAAAAAAAATATATATATATATATAAATATGGGGGTAGTGTCTACCTTTGCATAAAGTGCTCAATGCTGTGGTAGCAAAGCTAAGTATACATAAGTTAAAGAATTAAAGAGTACGCATCGATTCTCTGTGACTCTGAGTTTCGCGCCGAAGCGCTCGTCAGACAGAACTTTATTCAATGAATGAATGCCTCCTTATATACAAATAAGATAAGTAGCTAATTAATTCACTAGTGTGATGATCTGATCTATGTCTGAAATAAAGATTCTATAGAGCTATTGCTGGTGGCTTGTGAAATTTGCTGAGTAAAACTTATTCTCTTAGCGGCATTTAGAAATGAGATCTGTTTTTTTGTTTTATAAAGACAGCTTCTTAGCTCTAACTAAGTAAAGTTCTTCTGTGAGGCACAAGTGGCACCGCTTGCCTTTGTTGCTGTAGGCCGGGGCGGTCGCTAAAATACTCCAGTTAATTGCAAAATTGGTGTTGTTGTCTTTGAGTGTCCAGATCTGCTTTGATAGTTCCGTGCTGTTTGAATAGTTTCTGTTCCGAAAAGAAAGTTTGTGTTGCATATAACACTAACAGAAGGAACTTTTAAATAACGTTATTATTTAATTAGTAAGTCTGTTGTAATCTGATGTCGATGTTCACTAGGGAGTATTTGTTCTCATGGCAGCATTTAGAAATTAATTCAGCTGTTTTGTTAAGGTTGCTTGCTTTGTCGGCTTTAATAATGTAGAGTTTTTCAGTTAGGCAGAGGTTTCATCGTCTGGAAATATTGTTACAGGTATCGACACCAGATTACAATTAAACAGCGTTGACGTAATTTCTCACGGAGGACAGTTCACAAGTTTTTCAGGCTTTGCTTCCAAAACCTGCACTCATCGGGTTTATTTGTTTTATGGCCTGAGGGAAATACATAGATTTACCTTTTTTAGGATCAGTGGTCGTCGGGTGTGTATATAAGAATCTGCAAGACATACTGCCGAAAAGTCAACCCAACAGGAATGGAACAGGAAGCACAAGGTAACAATATTGTCTTCTTTGTGCTCAAAACACCTGGCCCTGGTTGTTCGAAGGGTGATTAACGTTATCCACTGAATAATTCGCTATCTGGTAGATAGAGCAAAACATTTTGTTAACACTTATCTGCTGGATAGCGTCGACTGGCGTTATCTTCCCTACGTAGAGAATATCGGCTAAGATATGCAAATAGTTTCGTAAAACCACCATATTTGTGTCCCATTCTGGTTCATTTTCAAATCATTTTGTACACAGATATTTGGGTAGCAGAATAATAATGGCAGCAATGGAACCTAAACCAAAAAAATTGCTAGAAAATGTCGTCTTGAAGTTCAAAAACATAAAGGTAAGCAAGATTAAGTAACATGAAAGTAAAGAAAGATTATTTGGAATACGCTGTTTTTATTTCATCTCACCGCCATGGTTTTTTATTTTCAGATAGAAGAAAGGGTGAAGAATTGCACGTTTTGGAGAAGCTTCAGCGAAAGGTAAAACATTGCAATACATCATTTACTTTTCTTAGAATTTTCTTGTTCGTTTGGTCGTCCGTTTGCCTCTATGTTCCCGCCAATATTTTCCGTGAATTTCGTTGTCCAGTTGCATGTTGGCTGTATTTGCGAATGTCCCCTTATTTTCCGATTGTCGCGGAAGACACTTTTACGTAGAATTTTTGTTTCATTATTTTTCCCTTTATTTAACATTAATTTTCCCGCATAATTTGTCTTGATAAGATGATTTTCTCTATTAAAATTATTTTTTCCAAGCTATAATCCTTCTATCTACAACAACTTTTGTCTAAAAATTTGGAATATACCCAATCAAAGTTTGAATCTATGCCTAGCAAGGAAGTATTGTAAATAACTTCCGCCTTGACTTATTAAAACTAATAAGGAACTGCCAATAATGTAGTCGATGTTATGAAATCAAGAGGGTTTTGATGAAATTCGCTCTTTTGGTACTATGGAAGGCTATTTCCTACACTACGTCTTGTCTGCTGAAGTTATTCTTCCTTTGCAGCTCCGACGGATTTTCAGATGAAGGATGCCACGTAGTTACGTCGAGAAGCAATTCAGAAGAAACAGTTTGTAGCTGCAATCATTTGACTCATTTTGCTGTATTATTTGATTACAACGATGGCACAAAGGTAACCTATTATATGTATGTTCTTCTTCCAGCACTGGTAAGACATGTAAATTAATTGAACTAATTCACGTTTCTCTATTCTCTTTTTTCACGCTATGTGGCGTAGCTTTCCAAACAGGACGAGACTGTGTTGAAGATAATTACCTACTTAGGATTAAGCTTGTCGATCATTGGGATCCTTGTAACATCAGCCTTGTACTTTTTCTTTACGTAAGTATGGTGACTAAATAATCGATGAAGTACACATTCTCATGTCTTCTTCTAATTGCTATCGATTGTAATTTCTCAACAAAGGAAAAAAAACTATGGGATAAACGTAAGTTTATGTTATCCAAAATGTTCTTTTTAATTTCTCCGAAACTAAGGTAAAGTAAGTCGATTAAATAACCAATTTACTTTACATTTCATGTTCAATTAGAAGAGCATTAACAATGCATGGTCTCTTTCCTCAGTCCTTAATGTTTTCTTATTCTATACTAACTTGGCTTTTTATTTGCCTTTTGAATCTGAAGCTTTTGATTGACCTTTTTTTTGGTGTTTGTTTTTTTTGTTTGTTTTTCTTTTTTTGCTTAACTTTTCATTTGAATTAATTTTGGTTTGATTATGTATGCTTTTTTTACTCATGTTTGGTTTTTGTTTTTCCTTCCTTTTTCGTCATCTTTCATTTCACCAGAGATGTCCGTCAACCTCTGTCTCAAATTCGACTGAGTCTTTCTGTGTCCCTCGGAGTTGGACAGCTAATTTTTCTCGCAGGAGTAAACGCCACAGAACACACGGTGAGAGGCTTCTCCGATCTTTTCATTTAATTAATCAAATCTTTCTGCCAAAACAAAAAAAAAAAAACAACAAAAAAATACATATTTCCTTTTACAGGCTGCTTGTATCGCAATAGCAGCTCTGATGCAGTATTTCCTGATGGCTGCCTTTTGCTGGATGCTGGTCGAGGGAATCTACCTCTACCTGTTTGTTGTGAAAGTTTACAACATCAACACCAAGATGCACATGCATCACGTCATCTCATGGGGTATTTCCATGACTTATTTTACTACGACATGTATTGGAGGTAGTACCGTGCTCTCATATTTGGTGTTGTCATCAAGTCAAGTGCTTTGAATTTATTTTTTTGTATTTATGGGTAGGTTTCCCTATGATCATGATGGCCATTTCACTTGGCATTGCTGCTGCGCAAGAAGGAATAAAAAGCTATGTCAATGATAAATAGTAAGGAACACATCAATAGGGTACTTTTTACCTTTCTTCTCTCTCTCGCGCACTATCAAGTTAAGTTCATTTTATTTTTCTTGTTCCGTTTTTCCTTGGGTCTTTTTTTTTTTTAATTCATTCTGATGACTTTTATTCTTGTCTTTCAATTTTATTAGTTGTTGGCTGTCTTCGACCAACAATCTGATCTGGATATTCATCTCCTTTGTAACGTTCATCGAAGTTGTGAGTTTATGATTAATTTATTTCACGGTGCTTGGTTTACCGAACTAGTTACTCACTATTTTTTTATAGGACTCACTATGTTTCTTTGTTCGACCTAAACTAAACAAATAACTTCTATACTAAGATTCTCTTGGCTTCTCGACTACCAAGTATAGAAACTTAATTCAGTGATTTTAATGGAATTTTTAATAGGTCAACATCTTGATACTCGTACGAGTCATAAAGGAGATGACCAATTTGGTGCAGCCAACAGGTGAAGACGACCATATTCAGCAAATACGGTAGGATTCACAACACAAAATTATTCAAAATAATAAAAACAAATTTCCTTAACAAGCTGTACGTACGGCAACGTTCGCCCGGCCCCCTCATCCCTTGACCAGTTTGCTATTACGATACCTGTTAATGAGACTGCGAAAAAAATTATCAACTCTTATGCATGCACCTTCAATTTTGTTGTCGATCTTAGAATTGGTATCAAAGCTTGCGCACTGATGATTCCTTTACTGGGTGTCACGTGGCTGTTTGGTCTTCTTTCGCCTATACAAAAGGCTTTTGCTTACATTTTCACAATACTCAACTCTACTCAGGTGAGTGTCCGATTGAAACTCTTAAACCCAATCAATCTAGATTGTTCAATTTACACAGCTCTAACCGAAGAGAGAACCCTTTATTAGGTGATATAAAAAAAAATTAAAAACCTGTTAACTATCCACTTGACCCGAAATATATTCGTAGCAGTCTTGTTAGACCTATTAGATACTGATTCTTGAAGACGATTATTATATGCATTGTGCACTGAGAAATTCAAACAACGCACGCTCCGCCGCTTCCTACCTAAGTGCAATATTGTAAAAAAATTATCTTGAAATTATGTTTCTGCAACAGGGTTTCCTGATTTTCGTTCTACACGGCTTACGAAACAGTCAGGTAAGAAAAGAAAACTAAGTCAAGAATAAGGAAAGTGCACATTATAGCACAAATGTTTAAGCATGAATAACTATTTGAATGAAATTTGAAAGAAATGTATCGTTTGTTGCTTGTCTATCTGCAGATCAGAGAGCGATTGAAAAGAAAGATGAACGTGGTTTTTACCACTTCAAATAAGGAGGACTCCAGAAGGAAGAGCCCACAGGTCAATTCAAGTGACGTCGGCGATGCACGGGCAGTTGAATTGCAGCCTCGCAGTGACGTTAAATCGAATTAGCACTCTACTTAAGTCAGTGGATTTAACTGTCTGCCAGTAACATTCTATTCCATTGAACGATTGTGTAGTAAATAGCGATTAGTCGATGGCGATCGATCTGAGTTTCAATCTGCTGTTAAAATGTAATGTAGTAAAAGTAAATTAACTTAAGGTGCATCATGTAAGTCGTTAGTTTTTAGTTAGTAGGACGGATGTAGAGCTACCGAGTAGAAATACTGTCAATAAATTGTTATAACTATTATTATTATTATTTTATTATTATTAAGTGAGATTGTTCTCTTGTTTATTGTTTTAGCAATTCACCAGCTGCAAGTGCTATTTTTTATCTTAAAGGCCTTTCCAGAACATCGCATACATAAACTTGCTAAAGATCTTTTGTTAGCTACATGCTAAGTTGTCCTCACTAAGGATCAAATTATCGTAACTACAGGTTGATCTGGCTTGTTATTAAGTGACTTTCATTAAAGGTTAAATCTACTTTAGAAGTTCAATGAACTCATGACATGAAATAATTACAAATTCTTCTTTAATTAACCATGCGTTTAGTTCCAACACGCATTTGACTGCCTTCTTTGAATCCTCGTGCGCTACATTTTAACGCTTGCTACATGATGCTTTCACGTTTCATATCGGAGAGGATACTTGTCAAACAGTACCTTGTTACTGTAATATAAGTAGCCTCGTCCAACATCTACTGTTATTACTTATGAATAAACAGATGAATAGATAGATGATGCTGAGTTAATGAATAAATAACTATGTTAAAAAAGAAAGAAAAGAGATTACATATTTTAACCCTTTCATGCCCAAGATCTCATTTTTAATTCTCCTCACTGTCTGCCATCCAATTCGCAGGTGCTACTTCTGAGAATTTGGTACTGGATCAGCTAGAAAATCCTCAAACTTAAAGTTTTCCTTATTCTCATAACCTGTCTGATCGATATTGTATTGATACTGTAAGGAGAAATTATGTCTCGGTCACTCATTAAAGTTAAACGATTAAGGATCACTTGAATTTTTCAGTCCTTACTCTCCGCATTCCTTAGATAAGTATTTTTATTTCGAATCGTAAATGTATCGATGAGTTCTGATATTTACAATCGGAGCCGTGGTAACCAAAACTGGAGAAAACTTCATTTCACAGCGATCGAAGAAAAATTGCGCACAGTAGACAATTTAAAGGAACGAAGCGTAGTAATAGATATGTTAGGTAATTCAATCAGCCCCATTTCTAAACGTCAATACAAGTGAGACATATGTCCTAAAACCTGCTATTGCATCTCCCCAAATTAATGTGTTTCTTGTTCTTGTAAACACTTCTTGAACAATATTATGGTTTTGACATGTGACTAGAAAAAAAAGAATCGGATAAAAATATTATACGTACTTTTCTTCCCCTACTTTCAAAGGAGCAAAGAGAAGTGTGCACGGTAGGAATTGACGCACTCACAGCGTAGGTTACAACTTAAGTATTATCTTTGCTAGAAAAACAAATTGCAAAAATTTATCCTTCAAGCTTTACTTTTTTCCTTAATGGGCCTCGAGCACTGCAAAGAGATTAAGGGATAATTGAGCAGTCTTTTTCCAGCTCAGTTTTTTCGGCAACGTGATAAGCACGAACGCCTTGCATAAAGCTCAGCTAATGGAAACACGACAAAACAATCGACAACATTTTATTATTAGGTCATACCTGTTTATAAATTAGCATATAGGGCTACTGGCACTACCATACTTCATCAGAAGAAAATAAACAAAGGAGAGGATTCTGAAATGCATGAGATTATTCCTCTACACCGGTCAAATGTGATCGGTATAAACGCTTCAAGTGGCGACTGACTCAATGCATTGCGGATGAGACTAAGGACTATTTGAGGATCACCCTGCAATTATACTATGGGCGAGCACTATAGATGGTGATGAGAGAGGCACTTGAAGAAGGGATTTTCCTCCTCCTGAATGGAAAAGGTTAGCATTCAAAGAGATGGAGTCAGAAGCGAAGGTCTTCATGACGCTTTTACCGTATGAGGGGAGAAGGGTGGGGGGATAGATTTGTTTTGCAAGCTGAAGGCTTGACTGTTGGTCGTAAGGCGCCGTTGGTTTTCTGTCCAATTGACGATCAACCCTATTAAAGTTATATTTAACTCACGCTTTAAGAGGGCATCCTTTGACTCGGGGTTTTCCACAATAGAGTTGTAATAATACATGTTAATTAATACATGTGCGAATAATTAATGACATACGAGGTTAAACCCATCGGCAGCATTTCATCTGCGAGTTGAAAATTAAGAAGTAATTTTCGCTTATTTGTACGAACAGATGGGACACACACGTCAGCCACCGGTGAGTAATACAGCATTCTCGTAAAATTTGAAAATAGTAAAAGTGTTTTTGTCCCGTTAAATTCTCGATCTTAGAAAGAAAACCATTGCTTTACACCTGGTGCATGTTTCTTTCAGTATATTGGTCTATTTATCGAAAAAAGTGAAAAAAAAACTGATGACTCATGTCATGAACTGTCGACCGAGTGTTATCATTTTCATTTATTCTAGCTCCTACTTAACAGTTTCAGACACTTGAAGAAATTTCCTGTCATTTACTGCTCCCAAATACAATAACTTTCGTCTGCCGACAGCTGCACGTAGCAACTTATACATATCTGGGGCTTGATGAAGAGTGAAACTGAATCCTGCAAAATGGCAAAAACCCTTTTTATAAATTCTTGGTTTGGTAAGTATTACCTTTAATATTTCTGTTAGTTTATCATAAGCAATGAAAGCCAAGCGCTTGACTATCATTTGCAAAAGATTCATATCGACTTAAGAGCTAATGTCAATCAGACAAACAGTGGCAAGTCACCCAAAATTTGCTTTCGCTCTTACTTCTATATTTTGTAGCCTAATATGTCCTGATAATTGTGGTGTAGTTTTTTTTGGCGAAAATATATTTTAGTTTTCGAGAAATGATTTTTTTTCGTTCGACCACTCAAATATGCAAATATTCACCGTGAATATTACCCGAGTTGTGTGACCTTGTGTAACGAATGTGCTTGACCTCCAGTATTTCTGTCAACATAATCCATCGTTTTATCATCTAAACTTAATCCCCTGACATTATTAAAGCTGGCAAAGTCGTATTTATTTTTTGGTGAATATTTTTGTCCGACATACTTTTCCTATGTCGAAGAGTAGCATCAAAACAAAGACAGTTTTAACAATGACCGATATGACAAAATCTACTGAGCTTCAAGCTTTTAAAAGATAAAAGGATGGTTAAAAAGTTACTGCAAAAATTTCCTTGTGTAATTGTGTTGTTCTATCTTGAGACGAACTCAAAGTCGGGCAAAATTTACTTGCTAGCGACTATGAAATATACATGGCGTGCCTATTTGTCGGCACCGTTTACCGGCATAAATCATTACAATTTATAAAAAAAACTAGCATAACACTCTTACCTTGTTTATTTATGATTTTATTAGCTGTTTCGATTATTATATAACGCCTGGGTGTTACTTTTTGACAGGAGCCCAGGTTTTGCGTTGTGTTTTCCCCTCCCCCATTTACATCATAAGCTAGTCACGCAGTAATTTATACTGACGCAAATGAATATTTATCCTGTAGAGAGATTTTTGTTTATGTTGAATTGAAAATATTAGAATATATGCCTTTTGTGGTCACTAATCGTTATTTGAGTGGCAGCGAAGCAGTTAAAGGCGGGTTGTTGCTTAATGCTATTGAAATTCATAGTAAACGTTTGAACGTGTCCTTTAGTAGCATGTCGTAATGATGTGGGATATTGATCAAATGAAGCCTTTAAGTGCTACTGTGGTTCTTTCTTTATTCACTCCGAGCTTTCGCCGTTCTACGGCACCATCAGAGAGGACGATAAAATATATGCGCTATGGTTTTAAACGTTGGAGGTGCCACTGTAAATTAACATAGTGTAAAACTAGCCAGTAGGATGCATGAAAACTAATGGCGTAATAAAATGTTCTAAAATATGTGTTAAAAACAGTTAATTAAAATAGCTCATTAAAATAGGAGATCGTTAAGTTCAGTGCATTCCTCACGGGAGTTCAGTCCCGGCTTGTGCTTACGACTACGACTTACGACTTGCGCACAAGCCGGGACTGAACTTCCGTGAGGAATGCACTGAACTTAACTTTAACACATATTTTAGAACATTTTATCACGCCATTAGTTTTCATGCGTCCTACTGGCTAGTTTTACACTATGCTAATTTACAGTGGCACCTCCAACGTTTAAAACCATAGCGCATATATTTTATCGTCCTCCCTGATGATGCCGTAGAACGGCGAAAGCTCGGAGTGAATAAAGAAAGAACCACAGTAGCACTTAAAGGCTTCATTTGATCAATATCCCACGAAATTCATAGTATTTGGACAGGAGAGCAAAGCGTGATGCTCTGGGAATAAAAACTTTTGGGGGCCTTTTACATGATATCGGAATGAGTTTTGTTCAAAAACGACTTTATACCGGTTGTCACATGATACCAGAGTAACGTTTATTCGAAACAAGTTATTTCTGAATGAGTTTATTGAGGTTTTCATTCCAGAACGAAACACTCATTCTTGTACCTGTGTAATATAAACGTGGTAAGACTCGTATATCTATATGAATCTTCTTTAGGAGTGAGGGAAGCATAGAAAAGGACAGAAAAGGACATAAATAATTGTTTTCACATGCTAAATTATCTTGAATGTAAACGCGGTGTGAAATTAATTTCGTTCCGGAACGAAACTTATTTAGGAATTATGTAAAAGGTATCTTAGCGACGGAACATTAGATTTTTGAGGTGGGGGTGGCTGAGGCAAATCACCTTTTTTTTTTTTCACTGGGGGGCAAATCTTTGTTTTTAGGTACTAACCGGGGGGGAAAAGGCGATCGGAAATGGGTAAGGATGCTTGTCGTACCTTTAATCCGGCACATCAATTAAAGCATTCCGATATCACTTCGATTGAAAAATGTCAAAACAGATCAAGTAAATCGGTTTTCTTACCATGTCTAAACTATTCATGTTTAGGGTGTTCTGTTTCATGAAGGAAAACTAAACCGTCTATCATATGGCCATGCCATTCCTTTATTAGCTATGCTGTCCTACAGCTAATCTTTAGACCAGCTTTGTATTTGCCGATCTATTTGACATCCTTGTATTTTTGGTGGTGACAGCCGCCCATAGGACTGCTTCCTTTCTCTTTTGAAGCTAAAATATCATTTCCAGCCAATTAGACCGATAGACGATGATCAGTAGAAGCTAATTAGTTACAGTTACTTGCAATCATTCATATTTGATTCATATAGATTTTGTAACAAAAAAATTAGTGATAAAAAAGAACGAGCGCACGACCTCACCAAAGTGCTTTTTTTTAAAGTACTTGTTAGTTACAAAAATTAGCATATAAATATGACAGTTAAAAAAAAGGACGAGAAAGTAACAAGCATTTAAGATGTGTTAAAAATTACATAATTGCAACAATTAAAAGCAAATTGAAATTCATTCATATCCAATGACACACACCTACACAAACAGTCAAATTTTGGCATAACATTTTGAGGCTCTTATAATAGATAGAAGCTACAGTAATATCTTTTGTTTGACACCGAATGTATTGAATTAAAATTGGATTATCATTAAAGTGTCCCCCCCTACCCTATGGAGTAAATAATGAATTCAAAATAACTTGAAAATTCATTATTTCAATTTGTATACAAAAAATAGAACCGCTACCGCATCGCAGCTAATAAAGCAACTCTCTAATGAAGTTTGGATATAACGCGGGCTCTCTTTGGTTAGAAGAGAGTGCTTTATCAGGGTACAAAACACGGAGCTAAAGCTGTCACACCATCTGCCAACTTGTACTTTGTCCGACCATTTCCCGGACTTTTCTCTAGCCTTTTTTCGTTAATTGAAAGTGAAATTCCGGAACAAGCGAGACGGCAACTAGCAACAGAAGAGCTAAACAAAGGTTTGTTAACATGCCGAGCGCCATATATTTTCGTGTCCAAAAGTGAAACATAGAAACACATAAATGATGAATGACATAACTGTCAAAAGTCGTACAAATCATGAAGGTGGCAGGGCGACTACGATCATGCTTAGGTTCACTGAAGCTAACTCATCATGGCGTTCTCTGGTCATTGCGGTGAAGAAAGCCCCAGAAATTACATCGGTCGCCCTTTGAGTGAACGAGTAACAGCTTGCTCTGATATCGTTTCCGATGCGTTGCGTGGAAGTCACGGCAGCCTAGTTTTACGGCGCTGTCATCGCGAGAAATCTTCATTTTCCTGTGAATTCGGCTGTCGTTCATTCATAAAACACATGCCTTAAGCAGTTTTTTTTTCCAGTTGTCACGTATAAAAGCTTGGGTGTTTTTGTGTGTCGCGATTCGGCCGGATTTCACTGAATATTTCATCTTCAGGTTCTGCATGTAGACTAAAAAGCTTCAGGCAAGTGTCAAATTCGACCTGCCGAAGTATTTCAGTTTGTGAACTATTACACATTCTAACTTTAATGGTTTGACATTCTAAAAAAGCTTTAGTCTTGTTCAACCAATCAGATTATTTCAACCATTCTAACAAGGATTCTGATTGGCCTATTGTAGCGTGCTTTATGAGAGTATAGAGCATGCTGATGACACTGTTTTCCCTTTTGAAAATTGACGGTAACGAGTGAGGAATTAAACGGATTCTTTATTACAAAACAAATAGAGAAGCCTTCAATGTGCTCTGTTCTGTTGTAAAGCACTTAGGAAGCGGTTAGAGCACTCAAGAAGCCCAGAGAAACACTTGACTATAAATTCTCATTAGTTTGTTGTATTGTTTTTCTGTGAATTTCCTTAGATGACCACAAATAGCATACTTAATTCTTCAGTCACTCTATTTAGTAAAAATAACTCGTCAAAGAAATCATGAGGGGACGTAAGCGGCCTCAACTGTAAGTACTTTTTAGAAATGCTAGGATATTATCCTAGCATTCCTAACATTCCGAGGTGCGCGAGAGTGTCAAAATCCGTGCGTAAGTCAGAAATGTCACTAGACCTTAAGTACGCCAGATGAGGGCGAATAAATCGTGTGGATATGTTTCTCTTTATAATCTACAATGTAACGCAAAGGAACCGGCCGAGGAATAAAGGCACTATTAATTGCGTGTGAAACAAAAGCATTAGCTGATGACATTTTGATATCAGGCATTAATTCATTTATCTTCTCATATTTATTCCCCCTCATCTGGCGTACTTTAAGTCTAGTAATATTTCTGACATCCGCACGGATTTTGACGCTCTCGCGCAGCTCGGAATGTTAGGAATGCAAGGATAATATCCTAGCATTCCTAAAAAGTATTTACAGTTGAGGCCGCTCGCGTCCCCTCATGTATATCTCAGTGAAAATAAGAAACTGAATTTATTTTTAACACTCGTACTTCAGCTATCCAGACTTTGATGATGCAATCCGTGAGAGGAGGTAGGGCTGTGATTTATATTTGGTGTATATGTGTCACTTAAAGTAAAATTTGGCCCAAAAAAGGGGAAAGGTGTGACTCTGATACATTTACAAGTCGTTGAATAGGAAAGAACAAAGCTGCAGCTTAAACCATAGAATCGCCATTGTTAGGTTGAGTTTAGTGAGTGTAACTACGTTGAAAAGGGTTTAAATTTGTACTTAAAGACGAGATGTTGAGCTTATTGTGAACTAGAGAAAGGTTCATCACACATGTACGAGGCACATAAAGTTAGTTAAAATGTCTCTATACTCTGCTATATATGCATATGAACTAAAGTAAAGTGAGTACGTCAATTTCATGTTTTCCATAGTTCGTTTTCAGATGCTATTTTTTGTTTTCTCCTGTAATCTATAGAAAGCGACAATGCATGTTTTAAAAAAACCCACTACATTTTTTGTACGTTGGGAAAAACATGGAACGAGAGCAGAAGTTTTTGCAAGGCCGAGGGCGGTGATTTAGTTTCCATTGAAACCGAAAAAGAGTTGGACATTATCATTAGTGATATCAGAAACTACAATAAACAAAGGTGGCACATCGGTTTGGTAAGAAAGAACGGGAGTTGGACCTGGGTGAGCGGAACACCGCCAACTATTTATAAATTGGGAGAGCATTCAATTGGGTGCAGAAATAGGGGCATGTTAGTCAAGAGCCAATCGTGTAACTTTGCAGATCAAGTCCCAAGCGGTAACGATGTTCCGACTTTGCCATATATTTGTGAAATTTCGAAAGGTAAGAAAATATTACATTTGTATATTTCACTTTAAAAAGAAAGACGCGTTAGGAAAGTGTCACCACGCCACAGAGTAGACAGCTATGTCCAAGTGTTAATGTTAACTGCGTTTTTCCCCCCGTGATGTTTCTTGTGTTTCACAGACGTGAAGAAAATTTACGTTGGTTTACTGATAGACAAAGGTATAAAGACAACCCACTCTTTCAATTAGTTCTTCAAATTGTTAAAAGAAGAAAACAATTGAACTAACTCGGGCCCCAAAATGAACTTTTTCAGCGCATTAGCATCGAGGAACCCTTCTTTTGCTTGAGAGAAAACATGACTCACCTTTTTTAAATTGAAAACTTTAAGTCACGCGAAGAAATTTTTGGTAGTCATCACAATAAAAGATTAGATAGATGCTGACTTTTACGTGGATGTCTCAGAAAAACTACCCGCGAGATTGACATATTTGAAGGCCTGGACAAGGAGCCTCCTGACCATTTTCTCTCTCTATGCTTTACCCATCAAATCCATCAAATTATTCAAATAAAGGCGCTGAATTAAACCTTTTTCCAGCAAGACGAAAATCGAAGAAAGGGCCGTAAATTCATCAGAAACAGTTCAAGATAAAGTAAAACATGAAAACGTCATATTCAATGGTTTAACAATTAATACGTGCACGTTTTGCCTGGTATTTTCTGGGCCACGTAAGGGCGATTTCGAATTACAAAAAGTAGACAAAATGTGTACTCATATTTTATGTTAAACCGGTGATTAGGGGATGTGTTATTTTACTGTTATTTCATAAAAAAATATTTGGCGTCTAGTTTCGAATAACATCCGACAGCCCTATCTGAACATCGATCACATAAGACGTGCACGAAAGACGAAAACCATGTAAAGGAAACAATAGGAGTTTTCTGTATAACCAATACAAAATCGAGTGCATTTAATAGTTTTAATCGTTCAAAGCGGCCATTTTGTTACTACGCTTTCTGTCCGCACTCTTGCCCTTACAGTGTAATATTAAGACAATTTTTTTTTACATAATGCGGTCTTGATCAACATTTTTCTTAAAAGATTCATCAATATCTACATTAACTTCGTCGCCCTCGCCCTCGCCCTCGCCCTCGCCCTCGCCCTCGCCCTCGCCCTCGCCCTCGCCCTCGCCCTCGCCCTCGCCCTCGCCCTCGCCATCACCATCGCCATCGCCATCGCCATCGCCATCCCCATCCCCATCTCCATCTCCATCCCCATCTCCGTCTCCATCCCCATCCCCATCTCCATCGCCATCCACATCTCCATCCCCATCCCCATCCCCATCTCCATTCCCATACTCATCCCCATCCCCATCCCCATCCCCATCCCCATCTCCATCCTTATCCTCATCTCCATCCCCATCTCCACCGCCATCCCCATCCCCATCTCCATCCCAATCCCCATCTCCATCCCCATACCCATACCCATACTCATCCCCATCCCTATCCCCATCTCCATCCTTATCCTCATCTCCATCCCCATCTCCATCTCCATCGCCATCGCCATCGCCATCGCCATCGCCATCGCCATCGCCATCGCCATCGCCATCGCCATCGCCATCGCCATCGCCATCGCCATCGCCATCGCCAGTTGAGCAGCTGGTATGTTTTGTAAATAGTCATTTACGGTTTTATACATGTCGGTTTTCAGGATCTCTTCTGTTTACAAACGTGAGAGACATTATTTTTTAATTTAGGCAAAGGAGTATATTTCAAGATTTGGCGGAATAAATATTAGCAGAAATACTTCCATACAGGTATCTAATTTTATTTGACTTTAAGGTTTTTTAACTTTGATATATGTTTGGAAACGATAAAAAAGTAAATATCTGACCTTGAAGGATAAACCACCATCAAGCCACATGAGGTGAAAATGGCGAGGCTTCAAAAATAGTCCAGGCTCCTAAGAGTTCTTTAGCCGATGAATACCCAGGAAACCATTTGGGGCCTCCTGCTAGACTCTTTCCGCATTCTTAAAAGGAATTGCATACATGAGACTGGCTGGTTAATCACCTGGAAATACTTTATGTAATTGTAGGAGGCTGTAACTGTGTTTGAAGATTTCATCTTAAAAATCAAGAATGTCACAAAAAAACAAGGCCGACACAGAAGAGGTTAAAACACTGAAAAAATTCATCTTTGAAGTAGCAGAGGCCGTCGAGAAATTTGCTCTTAATTATGGCAAGCGACACCTGAGTGAAACGAGACCTTCGGAAAGGATCATTTCCCCAACAATGGGTGAGATTGCGGCCTCTGAACTTGTTTAGTTTCAAAGTATATTCCTCTGTTTCGTACTGACTTGCTGACTGACTGTTGTTATGAGCCCAACCTATTAGAAATGTTATCGTTGAATGTCATCGATTCATCTGTTCTTTCAATCTGTTTGATACTTTGATTTTTTGCGGTGAAGAAGGAAATTCAAGGTATTCTTAAACAATCAACAAAAGAGAATCGGAATCCTTCAAATTGTGAAACCCTTCTTCTCGCTCTGTTTACTGAAACTTTTCTTAAATAATGGATTGGTGAGTAACACTTTACTCACCGAAATTGACAAATCTTACAGATACTTTCCGCTTACTTTATACTATACAATGAGCTCAAAATTGGTCTATCGTCTGCGATGCATATAATTCCAAGATTTATGACCGCGCTCGTAAAAACTCCCCTATGAACTCTATAGTTCTCCGACGAAACGGTTCGAGGAACGACTCACTTTTTAATTAGTTTTACATTGAAAAAACGTTTTAAAATGGTTAAATTGTCGAATAGTCGTCAAAGGGCAAATAAGATACAAGAAATACACTTCCATCCTATAAGATTATGACATATTTTGTGTACAACATAAAACACATGTTTGTGTATATGTCATTGACCGTTTTTTTTTTCCCGACAGTTTTGGTCATCCAAAAAGCCCATCGCCAGAATGCGAGTGACTTCAACCTTGAGGAACAACCATGGCAAGCGAGAATCCATATCGCTTCTTCGAATTTTGAGGAAGATGGTTCGTTTTAACCAGCGTGTTAACTGTACAACTTTTTACTACCTTGCTTTCTCCAATCGAATTTCTGTAAAGATGTGCTTCATTACTTTACACAGTCTATTTTCCTTAATCATTCGCTTTCCTTCCAATGTCACGTAACTCAGAGCCTGATACAAATTTCAATTTTGTGGGTTTTTTTGTTGCTGTTGTTGTTTGATAACTTTTTTCTGTTGATTCTTGGGGGGTTTTAAGGATCATTGGTAGTTGCGTTTGTGTACAAGGAGCTGCATGTCCTACTTCTGACAGATCAAGCCATCAGGAGTGAAACAAACAACCAAAGGTGACGTTATCTTCATATCACTCTATGTTGTTTACCTCCAAAAGCACATAACACGACAACACATAATATCTAAGTTCAACTAAACTGAACTTAGAAAGACTCCCTGATTGTCTCTGACCACTCTACCTTACTTAAATCTACCAAAAGTATGTAATGTTGCTTCCTTGGCTCTGGTCCATTTTCAAATACAATTTCGTTACAGGTATATTAACTCCAGGATAATGGCCGTAACTATGGACCCCAAGCCAGAGAAATTGCGAGAAAATGTCATCCTTAAGTTCAAAAACCCAAAGGTAACATGAAAATTAGCTGCTATGCGCTGTTTTGATTTATTCTCACTGGATAAAATCTATTTTCAGGTCTTGACAGCAGAGAAGCGCTGTATGTTTTGGAGTGGCTTAAGCGAAAGGTAAAAAGACTACAATATATTATTGTAAAGTGTATATCCCTTCTCAAATTAATTAAGTATGGAGGAGAATGAATGAACTTTCTTAGTCAGATACTTTTGGGCAGGTTAACAGTTTCCTGCAAGCCAACATGTTGTTATTTTTAGAGAGGAGAAGTCTGATTGAAATATTTTCCCAACTAAGACTTCAATGGAGGAAAAACTTAACGCAAAATTATCAAACATTACCTCTTCCCCAGACAAGGAATAATTTTGTGCGCTTCGTTAACTTACTTTTTTCATGTGTGACAGCTTTTCAGAGGAAGCACGGCAAAAAAACATGCGTTCACTGTTAATTTTCCGAAATGGTGAATGACTGAGAAATTCAACATTAAACTGACGTTTTCCGATATCGGAAAACGTGCGGCAAATTCATTGTTCACCCTCAGTAAAACTCAGGAAAAACACGAAGTTCATCGCAAGTTATCCAGCACCAGGAAAATACCAATGAATAGCCTGTTCACCTGAACGTTTTTCTATAGTTTTCCCGTGCGCGCGAACAAGGCATTTTCCAAGCGTTTTCCCACAGAATAACTAACGGTGAATGCCATGAAAACATGATGTTTGTCGATTGTTTTCCTGCTCCACGAAAACGCTATTGTATAGCTTGTTTTCCTGAACATTTTACTCAAGTTTTCCCGAGCGTGCGATCGCTGCATTTTCCGAGCGTTTTCCTTGCAGAATTATCAATGGTAAATGCCATGAAAACATGATGTTTGTCGATTGTTTTCCTGCTCCACGAAAACGCTAGTGTCTAGCTTGTTTTCCTGAACGTTATTCTGTAATTTTCCCAAGCGCGCGAACGTTGCATTTGTCGAGCGTTTTCCTGCAGAATTGCAAACGGTAAATGCCAAAAAAACAAGAAAATCGTCGATTGTTTTCCTACTCCACGAAAACGCCACTGATAGCTTGTTTTCCAGAACGTTTTTCTATAGTTTTCCCGAGCGCGCGATTGCTGCATTTTCCAAGCGTATTCCCGGATAATTACTAATAGCATGAAAACATGATCTTTGTCGATTTTTTTCCTGCTCCATGGAAACGCTAATGTATGGCTTGTTCAACCGAAAGTTTTTCTCTACTTTTCCCGAGTACGCGAACGATACTGTTCTCACAGAATTACTAACGACCGTGATTAAGAAATGAAGATGTGCTGTTCGTCTCTTGTTTCCCTGCTCTATGGAAACACTTGTGAACAGCTTGCATTGTTTTCCTGTAGCTTTTTGTAGTTTAATTAAGCTTATTGAGTCATTTGAGGGGATTGGATCATTTCAGGCAGTTGGGTCACTTGCACTGATTGGGTCATTTTCGCTGATGGCCACATGTTAGGTTCTGCTGTTTCAGAAAGTAAATGTTATTTGAAATTATTGGGTCATCTGAAACAGTTAGGTCACTGGAACCAATTTGGTCCTTTGAGGCAATTCTGTCATTTGGGCCAGTTGGATCATTCGAGGCAGTTGGCTTTAATTGGCTGATTGGGTCATTAGAGGCAGTTGGGTCACTAGAACTGGTTGAGTCATTTGAGGCAATTCAGTCATCTGAACCAGTTCGTTCATTTAAGGCAGTTGGCTATTATTGACTGATCGGGTCATTTAAGGCAATTCAATCATTTGAGCTGGTTGGGTAGTTTAAGGCAATTTAGTCATTTGAACTGCTTGGGTCATTTGAGGCAATTTAGTTATTTGAGCTGGTTGAGTCATTTGAGGCAATTCAGACATTTGAGCTGGTTGGGTCACTTGAGGCAATTCAGTCATTTGAGCCAGTTGGGTCATTTGAGGCAATTGTGGTATTTGAGCTGGTTGGATCATCTGGGGCAATTCAGTGATTTGAGCTGCTTGGATCATTTGAGGCAGTTCAGCCATTTTAGCTGGTTGAGTCATTTGAGGCAATTCAGTCATTTGAGCTGCTTGGGTCATTTTAGGCAATTTTGTCATTTGAGCTGGTTGAGTCACTTGAGGCGATTCAGTCATTTGAGCCAATTGGGTCATTTAAGGCAGTTGTGGCATTTGAGCTAGTTGAATCATTTGAGGCAATTCGGTCATTTGAGCTGGCTGGATCATTTGAGGCAATTCAGACATTTGAGCTGGTTGAGTCATTTGAGGCAATTCAGTCATTTGAGCTGGTTGGGTCATTTGAGGCAATTCAGTCACTGGAGCTGGTTGGATCATTTGAGGCAATTGTGGCATTTGAGCTGGTTGGATCATTTGGGGCAATTCAGTCATTTGAGCTGCCTGGATCATTTGAGGCAATTCAGTCACTTTAGCTGGTTAAGTCATTTGAGGCAATTCAGTCATTTGAGCTGCTTGGGTCATTTAAGGCAATTTAGTCATTTGAGCTGGTTGAGTCACTTGAGACGATTCAGTCATTAGAGCCAATTGGGTCATTTGAGGCAATTGTGGCATTTGAGCTAGTTGGGTCATTTGAGGCAATTCGGTCATTTGAGCTGGCTGGATCTTTGAGGCAATTCAGTAATTTGAGCTGGTTGGGTCATTTGAGGCAATTCAGTCACTGGAGCTGGTTGGGTCATTTGAGACAATTGTGGCATTTGAGCTGGTTGGGTCATTTGGGGCAATTCAGTCATTTAAGCTGGTTGAATCATTTGAGGCAATTCAGTCATTTGAGCCGCTTGGATTATTTGAGGTAATTCAGTCATTTTAGCTGGTTGAGTCATTTGAGGCAATTCAGTCATTTGAGCCAGTTGGGTCATTTCAGCCAACTGAGGTATTTGAGGCAGCTGGATCATTTGACGCAATTCAGTCATTTGAGCAGCTTGGGTCATTTGAGGCAATTTAGTCATTTGTGCTGGTTGAGTCTTTCGAGGCAATTCAGACATTTGGGCTGGTTGGGTCATTTGAGGCAATTCAGGCATTTGAGTCAGTTGGGTCATTTGAGGCAATTGTAGCATTTGAGCTGGTTGGATCATTTGAGGCAATTCAGTCATTTGAGCTGGTCGAGTTATTTTTAGGCAATTCAGTCATTTGAGCCAGTTGGGTCATTTGAGGCAATTCAGTAATTTGAGCTGGTTGGGTCATTTGAGGCAATTCAGTCACTTGAGCTGCTTGGGTCACTTGAGGCAATTCAGTCACTGGAGCTGGTTGGATCATTTGAGGCAATTGTGGCATTTGAGCTGGTTGGATCATTTGGGGCAATTCAGTCATTTGAGCTGCTTGGATAAATTGAGGCAATTCAGTCATTTTAGCTGGTTAAGTCATTTGAGGCAATTCAGTCATTTGAGCTGCTTGGGTCATTTAAGGCAATTTAGTCATTTGAGCTGGTTGAGTCACTTGAGGCGATTCAGTCATTTGAGCCAATTGGGTCATTTGAGGCAATTGTGGCATTTGAGCTAGTTGGATCATTTGAGGCAATTTGGTCATTTGAGCTGGCTGGATCATTTGAGGCAATTCAGTAATTTGAGCTGGTTGGGTCATTTGAGGCAATTCAGTCACTGGAGCTGGTTGGATCATTTGAGACAATTGTGGCATTTGAGCTGGTTGGGTTATTTGGGGCAATTCAATCATTTAAGCTGGTTGAATCATTTGAGGCAATTCAGTCATTTGAGCCGCTTGGATTATTTGAGGTAAATCAGTCAATTTAGCTGGTTGAGTCATTTGAGGCAATTCAGTCATTTGAGCCAGTTGGGTCATTTCAGGCAACTGAGGTATTTGAGGCGGCTGGATCATTTGAGGCAATTCAGTAATTTGAGCTGCTTAGGTCATTTGAGGCAATTTAGTCATTTGAGCAGCTTGGGTCATTTGAGGCAATTTAGTCATTTGTGCTGGTTGAGTCTTTTGAGGCAATTCAGACATTTGAGCTCGTTGAGTCATTTGAGGCAATTCAGGCATTTGAGTCAGTTGGGTCATTTGAGGCAATTGTAGCATTTGAGCTGGTTGGATCATTTGAGGCAATTCAGTCATTTAAGCTGGTCGAGTTATTTGAGGCAATTTAGTCATTTGAGCCAGTTGGGTCATTCAAGGCAATTCAGTCATTTGAGCTGGTTGGGTCATTTGAGGCAATTCAGTCATTTGAGCTGCTTGGGTCATTCGATGCAATTCAGTCATTTGAGCTGCTTGGGTCATTTGAGGCAATTTAGTCATTTGAACTGGTTGAGTCATTTGAGTTAATTCAGACATTTGAGCTGGTTGGATCATTTGAGGCAATTGTGGCATTTGAGCTGGTTTGATCATTTAAGGCAATTCAGTCATTTGAGCTGGTTGAGTCATTTGAGGCAATTCAGCCATTTGAGCCAGTTGGGTCATTTAAGGCAATTCAGTCATTTGAGCTGGTTGCATCATTTGAGGCAATTCAGTCATTTGGGCCAGTTGGGTCACTTGAGGCAATTCAGTCATTTGAGCTGGTTGGACAATTTGAGGCAATTTAGTCATTTGAACTGGTTGAGTCATTTGAGGTAATTCAGACATTTGAGCTGGTTGGATCATTTGAGGCAATTCACTCATTTAAGCTGGTCGAGTTATTTGAGGCAATTCAGTCATTTGAGCCAGTTGGGTCATTTGAGGCAATTGTAGCATTTGAGCTGGTTGGATCATTTGAGGCAATTCAGTCATTTAAGCTGCTCGAGTTATTTGAGGCAATTTAGTCATTTGAGCCAGTTGGGTCATTTGACGCAATTCAGTCATTTGAGCCAGTTGGGTCATTTGAGGCAATTCAGTCATTTGAGCTGCTTGAGTCATTCGAGGCAATTCAGTCATTTGAGCTGCTTGGGTCATTTGAGGCAATTTAGTCATTTGAACTGGTTGAGTCATTTGAGGTAATTCAGACATTTGAGCTGGTTGGATCATTTGAGGCAATTGTGGCATTTGAGCTTGTTGGATCATTTAAGGCAATTCAATCATTTTAGCTGGTTGAGTCATTTGAGGCAATTCAGTCATTTGAGCCAGTTGGGTCATTTGAGCTGGTTGGATCATTTGAGGCAATTCAGTCATTTGGGCCAGTTGGGTCATTTGAGGCAATTCGGTCATTTGAGCTGGTTGGATCATTTGAGACAATTTAGTCATTTGAACTGGTTGAGTCATTTGAGGTAATTCAGACATTTGAGCTGGTTGGATCATTTGAGGCAATTGTGGCATTTGAGCTGGTTGGATCATTTAAGGCAATTCAGTCATTTGAGCTGGTTGAGTCATTTGAGGCAATTCAGTCATTTGAGCTGGTTGAGTCATTTGAGGCAATTCAGTCATTTGAGCTGGTTGGATCATTTGAGGCAATTCAGTCATTTGGGCCAGTTTGGTCACTTGAGGCAATTCGGTCATTTGAGCTGGTTGGACAATTTGAGGCAATTTAGTCATTTGAACTGGTTGAGTCATTTGAGGTAATTCAGACATTTGAGCTGGTTGGATCATTTGAGGCAATTCAGTCATTTAAGCTGGTCGAGTTATTTGAGGCAA